>NC_083640.1:18283945-18533945 GCF_963576545.1 Limanda limanda | reverse complement strand
CCCCCCTTTCTCTCTGCTAACAGCCAGACATTCAGAGCTAAGCCTGAGCGGATCTGAAGATTTTTAACGGCACATTCCTGTGCTTTGATTTCCAAAGTCTCCTTCCTTTCTGCCTCCGTGGCTTCTTCAACTGTCCTCTGTGCTGCAGTGGCACAGACATTTGCCATAGAAAGAACAGAAATTGAAATGTAGACTTGGAGACATCAAGGCACAAAGGTTGACACTGGTTCTGAGTGATGGAGAAGAATGGGATGAGCAAAGATGTTGAAATGCCTAATAGCCTCCAATGTATCCGTATACAACATACATGATTGGATAGATGGAGGGATGGTGAGAGTTGGAAGTTTGAACCATCAGTCTGAACATATTCCTTTTGAAATTTAAATTATTTAAGCTTCAATAATATAGCTCAACCTTCTAAGATAATTTCTGTGTGTCACTTTAAAACAATGTTCAAGCTTACTGACCTGATTAACATAAAATTAAGCACGTACTTGATGTATCTGTTTCTTGTCGATTTATAATACACTTTATTTTTGGCCGAGGTCTGTGCTGCTTGCGGGGTCATGTGAAACCTAATTTTGATTTATGTTGTTACATGCCTGTTGTTTTGTGTTCCTTATTATATATGTGCTAAATTGAGACAAATTTCGATCAATTGGGTTGTCATAGAAACAAAGGTTTGTACTTCGAATTTAGTGATATTGTGTTTGCATGAACACGTTCACGCCAACATTTGTTAGAAAAGAAAAGGGTTAAGTTTTATACATTAATTTGCTCTGTAAAAACAATTAATTGGATGCCAAAATGAAAATACACAGCTCAACGCAGCTGACTGCATGGTTCATATTTTCCTCTTGTGGTAACCAGCAGCAGACACCACACACACACAGACTCAGCAGACTGACCATCAGAGCAGCATCAACATGTGGTGCAATGAGACAGACGTCAGGCCACTGGCATGACCAGGTAGGTATAATGGTTTTGGTTTGGACCAGTTGTGGTAATAGGATTGGTCTGGGTCAGAAATGACAAATTTGTCAGCAGATGTGCTGCCCTGCTCTGCGAAGCCGCAACCATTTCCAGAGAGTGATACCCAAGAGCTCCGTACCCGGCCACAGCTTCCTCAAGCCAAACTGCAAGGTAAAAAAACACAAATATACCATATGATTTCCCCCAAAAAACTATTCAGTTGCTCATATTTGCCCTTAGGGTCTGGGCCCAGATGAAGTAGTGATGAATTCACGCATTACTCTTCCTACTGTCCTAAATTTTCCAGTTGGACAAAATGAGGAGGAATAATTGTAAGTTTAAGATAGCAAAAACCCACTTTAAACAAAATGACTATTAAAATATAATAAATTAATAGTCCATTCACAAAATAAATGACTTTAAGATGAAAATAGATAGAATAAAGACCCCCAAAAATAAATGTATATGAATGAAATCACACAGATTATGTGTGTTATAGGAATAAATGGAGCATTTATTAATTTCCAATGGGAGGATTGTTGTATAATTGGATATATAGTTGCACATGTACATGTGATTTCTGTGTCTCTCTCTCGCACGCAGTCACGCACGCGTGCACAGACACAGACATACGGCCCATGGCTGTCCGTCTCTCAAGTCTGTAATAATCACAGAGTAGCAGTACAGTAAAAACACACGTGGTTTACACTACATTTCTCCTAGCATCCATATGTGTGCCCATGCAAGCAAAAGTAAAAGCAACACATATGCACAGCCACAAGGACAAACACACACATATATAAACATATTCATACACACACAAAAACATCAGTGTGTGGGTTTCCACTTTGGGCATCAAACCACACTCAAGCTTTTGCCGTGGTTTTTCTTTCCTTCTCTTTCGTTTTTTCGAGTGTTGCCAGGGACCTTGTTCCAAACCCATATGCTGATGTTTTTACAAGACACACACACACACACACATACACACACACACACACACATGCACACACCACCACCACCCTATATGTGGGGAGATCTAGCCCTGGTAGTTCTAAATGTTGGCATCGAAGGTGGAGCTGATGGTGGACCTGGACCAGCGCCTTTATGATTTCAACTGCTGCCTTCACTGGACTTTTACTGATGGAGACACCAACATAAACAAGTTATGTGAAGGTACTTTGATCCAACGTCAGAAACAGTTTAACATACAGAAATTTTTTTTCTAAATATGGGTAGAGTGTGTGTTTATGTCTGTGTAAGGCAGAGATTTAAAAGCTTTTAATAAAGATGTATTTGATTCACAGGCGCATTGATAATGTTAAAACCTTTCTGAATAATCTCACCATAGAAAAGATCACATTTTAAAACACAAGCTCTCAAGTACTAAATCCTTTTGAAATTAACTCTTCTTTTCAAGTCTGACGGACCGGAACTAAAACCAGAAACGACCTCATATAGTTTCAAGTAGATGTGTTGAAATATATTTGAACGGAAAACCTTCTGAAAATTGAGAAGAAAGAAGAAAAAAAATAAATTCTGCACCTCACAGACGTTCATACACACAGTTTCCATGTTCTCCTCGGGAAGCAGGCCACGGGTGCCAAGCTACGGGAGGAGAAACACACCAACACACCTACGCACACACACACACACACACACACACACACACACACACACACACCTGTACACACACTACTGCCAACTCAGACACACCCACAAGGCCACGTTTTTTTCCCCTCCACAGAAATTCTGATGTCTTATGTGGAGCCACTCGATAACTTTTAACACATTCCCCCAGCTACCAGACTTCACCCCATCCCTGCATGTGCATGTGCAGGGCCTGTGTTATTTAAGTCTTTATAAACAGCCACCACCACATTTGACCACACAAACACATGCATAAGAAGTATGTGCTCAGGAGAGACACTGAATCAAAGTGAATGTGTGTGTAGCAGCAAAAAAAACAACACTTCACTTGCATATCATCTTTTTTTCATGCACATGGACACATTCACACGAGATCACGCATGTTTGAACGACCGTTTCCTGGTTCACCTTCGGGCGGCTCTGGGTCAGCCCGGAGCCTCCGGGTGATTTGTCAGCTCGAGCCATACGGGCCGGGAGCCCTTCAAAGTTTGCTTTGGGTTCCAGAGGGACACCACTCTAGGACCCCTGAATTCCTGGCCATGGTACGCACTCTGCCTCACCCTCTGGACCCTCACCCCTGGAATGCATGACACACATGCACAACACACTCACATGGTAACATAAGCATATGCAGAGTGTAGGTATTCATTTTTTTAAAAAGTAGAAACATTTGCGAACACACACGCACACATGCACTAATGGATGCGCCTCCATGCACACAGCATTGTTATTGTTCAACATTTCCAGCTCATTGAAATGTTTAAAATTCTGACAACATGACAGTGTGATAACAAATTCAATCATTCCATTACTTTTCCTTGACTGTTTTGGAAGTTGTGTTTTTCTTGAAATCTTTCAGGTAAAATGTTATTTTACCTGAGTTATTTAAGTTATTCAAGAAAATCTCATTCGTCTGTGTGCTATTAACCCTAACCCAAGTTAGAGTTCAGGAGACAACTACAACTATATAAAGAGTCCTTTTAAAGCAAAATTATGCTTATATATAAATCTAATAATATATCATCAGCAGTGATGTTTTAGCCACTCATATTTTAAGTACATCAAAGCAGGTATTTTAATACAGGTAAAGTATTTGCACTTCTGCTTAGATCTGTGCCCCTCTGCAGTTCAGTCCTCCTTTTCTTCAGCTTTGTGACTCAATTTCCCAGCAGGCACCGCCACGATGACGTATCGCCGCTCTCAGCCAATAGTCTTCCTCCATACACGGAAGTCCGAGAGAAGAGGGAAGTTCGGTTTGTGTACAAATCTGATCGAGCACCTTGTTTTCTCGTGTGAAGACACGAAGACTGACCGGATGTAGCTGACTCCTCCCGTGTGGAGG
Organism: Limanda limanda; assembly: GCF_963576545.1. NCBI lineage: Eukaryota > Metazoa > Chordata > Actinopteri > Pleuronectiformes > Pleuronectidae > Limanda > Limanda limanda. Next base: position 18,529,984 of record NC_083640.1, on the reverse strand, counting down.
CTGCGGTTTGACGTCTTGTTCACATGTAAGTCCACGTTTCAGTTCACCGCAGGGATACGACGGTAGAGAGGCTAACATGCTAACCAGCTAACTACTCAGATAACAGCTGCGGAGAGATGACAGAGACGGAAGTGAACCAGTCGTAACGTGACTCCACAGTTTGATTCTGGGGTTGTTGTTATGTAAACACCGAACTCACACACTTCCTCGCCATGTGTCGCTGGGGTAAAGCGGAGGAAACACTGGCATCGTGCGGTGTGGTGGAAATGCTGCACTCAACGCTTTGTGTGTGTGTGTGTGTGTGTGTGTGTGTGTGTGTGTGTGTGTGTGTGTGTGTGTGTGTGTGTGTGTGTGTGTGTGTGTGTGTGTGTGTGTGTGTGTGTGTGTGTGTGTGTGTGTGTGTGTGTGTGTGTGTGTGTGTGTGTGTGTGTGTGTGTGTGTGTGTGTGTGTGTGTGTCCAATTATACAACAATCCTCTCATTGGAAATATTTATAAATGCTCCTAAATAAGTCTAATCAAATCAGTAAAGTGTTGTATTACACCCTTATAAGGTTGTGACAGATATTCTGTTATCCATCATTATTCTGTCAAGTTGTTATTAATTGAGGGAAAATAATAGCATATGATTCACGTCTTTTTCTTGCTCATTAAATTTTCAGCAACCCTATTATCAACGTGTTTCTGCTTGCATTCAACAGGTATTTGTTAATATGTGGCTTCAAGTGAATATGTGATAAATGTTCCACAGTGGGACAACAAATTCTGGATGATATATAAGCCTAAATTAGCTGAAAGACAACTGTTCCTTTATCTATGTTACTAAGGCAGCCCTGTGATTTAATCCAAGTGACCTTAAATATAATATACCGAAGCATATACTGAAGTAAAATTGGAGAGAGTGATGCTTAAACTGATTTAAATTTCCTGAAATAACGTCAACAATCTCATAATTGGAATGGCAAACTTACCCTTACCCAAAGTCCACAAGCTTAGTTTAACAAATCTTCAAAGATAATATTTGACCAGTCACATCTCGTTCCTGCTCCTGAACGTGTTCGGTGTGTTTGTGCCCTTTTTTTTCCTCTGCCTGTGCGACATGGGTTTGCACAAGTTTGTGTAAGTACAGAACCTGTGTATTTAAAGTATTAAGCCGAACTGTCTGTGTGTGATATTATGGGAGAGGCTGTCTGCTACTTAGGTATTCAGCATGCAGCTCTTTTCCACTAATGCCTCACTAAAAACTAAGCCCCCGACACAAGTCAACAAGAAGCGTTTGTTCCTCATTTGGTCGGGCTTTTTTTTCCTCCCCGAAAATGAGTATTTATATATTCACATCAGCGAGCCATGGGGGCTTTCCAGCAGAGATGATGGCAAGACATTAAACAAATCGTGTGTAACGAGGTGATCATAAAACACAACCCTGTGGTGTCCCACACAGACCTGTCATTATGGCAAAAAACAACAAGTACACGTACAGCCACACACCATTCTCAGGCTATATACAGACATGAAACACATCCTCACACACACGCACACGCTTATGATATGCCCCCCCACGATTTTCTCTATATCATCATAAAAGGTGAAGAATGTACTGTTTATTTCTCAGTGAGCCATCATGAATGTGTGTTGGAGAGGGTTCATATCCTGCAGCTTAGAAGTTTCATTGTTAGATTGTGGTTATAAGAGCTTAACTTAACCAGATTAACTCACTTTGCTTCAATTTATTTGACGCTTGTTATTTGTTCCACTTTTCATTGCATTCTCTGCCTGTGCTTTCATAGAGAGTTGGTGAATGAAGTGGGCCACACATGCACACATTTAATTGGAGCCCCCCAATTGCACTGGCGGGCTCATATCGTTAAGTCTTGATGGTTTATCCAGATGTATTTGGCAAAAACAAAATGGTTTTATAGGCTGCACTTATATTTTCTTAATTCAGTGTCTCAAAAATAAAAATAAATTAAGTATGTTTCTCCGACGCGCAGTCCTTCTCATCAAACCCTACTGTGGTCTTGATGTTTAACAAACTTGTTTCAATTAATTTCTCTCCTCATGAAACATTTGTAAAGCTGATTAAAATCCTGCATTGTTTGCATCCATGTTGAGCAGATAGCCGACTTCTCCATTTTCTTTGTTAGCACATTATGTACAGACATATCAAACCAAAGAGGACATGCTCTTAGAAACTATGGCTCCAGTTAGTAATGGTTAAAAAGTCCACAGTGCACCTTAATTATTTCATTTCCAAAAAAGGTCACCTTTTATAACAGGCAAGCAGTAAAACAATTAAAAAGACCTGCTGATATTGTGCATTGAATTAAATGAAATCAAGTTCACAAAATCATTTCTTTATCTTTCTCACGGCAAAACATCCTTGAGGCTAATTTCAACTAAACACCAAGCCCCTGATGATTCCTTCTCTCCATGGACTTGAGCAAACAATATGAAATGTGGTTGTTTTCTCTCTACAGTCACAAGATATAAATGACGAACAGATGATATCTCCATAATCCTTGCACTTGTCTCATTGTTTATCTCACCTAGGATCTCTCTTTGCCCCAGAGTACATTTTCCTGGACAAGGGGCCCAATGTCTCTGCTGCAACCAGCCATCCAGCCCCAGCACACGTCAGAGCCGCTGCCGAGTGTCCAGGAGGAGATCCAGTTCTGGATGGACAAAGCGGTTGCTTGGGGCCAGGCTGACAGTCCAGACACTCAGAGAGACACCAGCCTGCACTTGAGAAGATTAAGCAGTTACCTCCAGGAACTGCTCTCACATATCAACAATGTGGTGAGCAGACACCTTGATAAGCTGAGCTCAGGTCTTCAAGAGAAGGTTCTGAAGATTTATACTCTTGGAAATTCCGATAGACTTAGTTCTACACTATATATCCCAGATACCTGTTTATCTAATGCTCGATATCCAGCACTTTTTACAGATCCAATACCCTTTACCTAATGAAATACATTAAAACGGCTAATTACTTCCGCTCAGCAGCCAAACATCCATCTGATTAACGAAGCACTAAGTTAAATCAAACACCAGCGCGTATTGGTGCACACACAGAGTCATGCACACGCTCGCTCTCAGAGCCAGGGCTTGAACAGTAAGCCCAGCGTTGGTAGGCTCCTGCTAACAGAGGCTGCTCTGTGCCGTGCAGAGGCTGTGAATGTCTGGCTGGCAGTGCTGCAATGTTGAGTTAGTCAGGTAATAGCCGCCATGGGACCTTCAGTGCTAACCTAATGTATCCCCATATCAGGTCAGCGAATTGGGTTGGGGGCAGAGGACAGGAGTGGTGCAGAACTGTGAGATTTCAGTGTTGCTGCAGCCATGTCTCCCACCTCCCTCCACCTCGTGCTCCTCTGGACTCGCTGTCTCTCGACTGTAAACATGTTCTCCCTCACATTATACACTCTCACAGCGTCTTTGCAGGTTTTCATTTAGGACTACACAGTCCGTGTGTTTTATTGTAACACACTCTCAGTGTCTCTGTCTGTTTCACGTTCTACTTTGGCCACTCTCCATTTACTTTTACAGATTGAGGATTGACTGGATGTTATTTTTATCTGTCTGTCTCTGTGTCAGTGTGTTTTAGGATAAGAATGGATACCACATAGAATAAAAGCTATTGCTTGATTGGTTTGAAGTTCGTTTTTCTAGCAGTAGACTCATGAAACACAAATACATGAGGATACCCTGCTTCGGCTGAGACAGACTGGTTGATACCATAAAAAATGTCAAACAGGGCAGCAGCCATAGTGGCTTCATGTTTGTGCAACTGGCGGAAGTGGAGACACAGCATTACACCACTCCTCCAAGGAGCTTTGAGATGGATGGTGAGTGTGGGGAATTCTGAAACACACTTGTGTATATTTATGTTCTCACCATAGTAACTTCTCTATTTATTGCTTGGGCTACTCTGATTGTGGTTCAGTGACGTCAGGGACAGAAGTGTTTCCTCACGGTTCTCTCTTCATCATTGGCGATAAACGTGAACCGTTTTCCTCCGATGCTAGAATATCAGCAGCCACTTCAGCCTGAGATGTCTGTCCCTAATCAAAACAAGATACACGGTCCCAAAGCTCATTATAATTAGGGACAATGCTGACAAGGCTTTGATGGTGATTTGGCCTCGGTAGTCAGTGATAATTGCTTTCTGTTGTGATGGCTCGCTCTTATGGGCATTCCTGCAGTCACAGAGCGTTGTACAGTTCCTATTGTAAATGAACATTCCTTTATGTTTGCATCACTAACACACAATTGCACACGTATACTCACACAGACGAAACGTTTACCATGTGTTGCTGGATTGATAGGAAGGCCGGGTTTGAGGGCTGTGATCCAGGCAGCATTGGCGGTGTTGTAGATGGGGTATTTAGAGGAACTGGACTTGGCTCATTATTCTACTTCTCATTAATGGTGAGCTCATCCACTTGTATGAATCAAGTTGGAATCACTGTCTGTCTGATGTTCTTTTTTTTGAATATATAGGCCTAAGGCTACTTCTCCAATTTCAATAAGTTGTTTCTCTCAAAAGAAACAATAGACTCTGATAAGGTGCTGAGGAAAAAGCATTATTGTTACAAATGTTGGTTGTGTGAATAGACTGTATATAAACATGGAGTACACAACTTAATTTCCTCCCACTATCCAGAAATTAAGCCAAAATATCCTGGATACAAATGCTGTTTCCTTATTTCGAAAACTTCATTCTGTCTGTGCTGTATCAATCAGGGGGTTGGAGTCTGGGAATCGAGGTCCTTCAGATACACAGGCATGATCAATCAGGAGTCACTCCACTGTCAATCATGATGTTTCACCCTTTTTTTATAGTTAAAAGCAAACTTACTGTAAACATGTGCCATTAAACAAACATCTTCAAAAACTACAGTGAAAAACAGAAACTATCTTTGAGTGAAATTTATTTGGCACGTATTTTGACTTGTGTAGTTTGGCCCATGTTCCATACTCTGACATGGAGGAAGCAGGGTTCATGACTTCTAAGGCAGCCAGCCACCAGGGGAGTTCAAGGCGCTTTGGCTTCACTCATTGGGAGCTGTCGTGTCGTCCATCTTTATATACAGTCTATGGATCTTAGCAACAGAAGTGAAGATGTCTATGGGAAGCAAAGACATGAGACAAAGAACGGTATAAAATAAGTTATATTTTGACTTCAGTGTCCATGTTTCTCTACATCAAATGAAAAGCTGATCCCGTGACACCACAACCTCCACAGTGCGTACGTGGCAGAGAAGCCAAATTGTGTCTGGTTAAGTAAAGGCACACTGCTTCAATAACATCCTGCATATGTCCGATTTCTGTTGGTGTTCTCCTGTTAGCTCACAGGTGAAACGTATGATGTAGTCTGCTAATATGGGTGGACTAATAAGTAATACTGTACAGGCCCGTAAAACATGATGCAAGTGTGCAGACAAATGCTTGTAAATGTAAGTAACCCCTCACTTTGATGTGTTCCTGTACGTCCATCTGTAGTCATCACATTGTAAAATATAATGGGGTCTGGGTTGATTTATCAAAACCAGGACAGCAGTCGGCTGGAAAAGAACAATGTTGTGCACGTGTGTTTTTACCGAGTTTTTCTACCTAGTTATCCCTCTTGTATCAACAATGATTTTTAAAAGTCTTCATTGCTACTTAAGGCCTTTGTCTTTGTCTCCAAATTGAATCAATTGTTTGTGTTTCTCACAAATATGCTTTGTTTCGTCATATGAAATTAGAAAGAGCAAATCAGTTGGTTTGGTGTAAGTGCTTAATGCTACAATTACCATTTGTGTCATTCTCGTCTTAAATTATAAGGGGTTGTGACCAGTCTATGGTTGTGACGCACTCTTGTCTTTTTCACATCAACAAGATCCTTGCTTTGCTGTTTGGGTCATTCATTTTAGTGAGCTGTCTCAAGTGATTCAGAGAAAATCTAATAATTAAAAAAGTGGTCTGGATCAAAGGTTAGTGAAGATCTTCAATGCAGTGAATGTGCATTATCCTAAAAGCTTTTAGATGTTTTTAATTGGCTGTGAGGTGAAATAAATCACAAGATCTGCTGTTTTGAACCTGATAAACAAAAACACACACAGGTGTTCTTAAGCCCTTCCAGGAACCAGAGATCTGTTCTGTTCACTGTATCTCTCACTATTGACACTATGGTAAGAGTTGGGACATGAACATAACACACCAAACAAAGGTTCCACTCATCACTAATGTCCTGTACACCTGTGGATGGGCCTGCTAGTCAACTCAGCACCGTCGTTCATAAACTTGACCTGAGATTATTTTCATCTTATAATGTTAATACAAATGATCACTATTCATATAGCACTATTCCAGTCTTATCGACATCCAGTCTTATCGCCCAATTCAGGTTCTCTAGGTTTTTCTACTGCTAAATATATTATATTAAATCAGGAAGTTCAAAATCAAGAGGGATAATTAATAAATCCGGAGCTCGGATATTATGAGATAAGGAAGTTTTAAAACAAGAGCTGGAAATAATAAACTGAAAACCTGAGATTCTAAACAAAGAGTCCAGAGTTAACCTCACTAATCTGAGGGCCTGTATTATAACAACTTCCTCTCTGATACACTAAAGTGCAAGGTAGCAGGTTCAGAGGTCTAAAAAGAATCAAGATAAAGAACATGTAGATGGTTAAATCCATTATCTCATGCCTGTGTTTATCTCTGTTCTGTCCCTTAGAGATCCACGACAGAAACCATGAAGCGGCTGCCCTTCCTGGGCCAGCTCCTTGGCCGACTGTGCTGGAACCCTCACGTTACCGCTGATGGTGAGTGTTTCTGGGCAGCTTTGACTCAGTGGAGCACAGTGGGTGGATCAGGTCCAGAGTAGCCTCTTAGTTTTGAAGTCAGATTTTCAGAACTCCCAGACAAACAGAAGTAATAATGGTGGTAATGATACTGAGGTCATGGTGTGTAATGTGTTGTCTGTAGATACGAGGAGAGGGCTGTTGTTCCAGTGTCTGTGGGGACTGTACTCAGTGAATCCAAGCGATGCTGTGGAAAGAAAAGCCAACCAGTGGATACGGGTATGGACTGGATATTCTCTATCCCTATTAATACAGACCCCAAGGTTAAGTGATTAATGAGCAACAGAGACTCGGGGAAAGATACTTTTTTTTTTTTCTTAAAAGGGGGATCAAGTTTAAGACTCGACTTCCCATTCTAAGTCACTTCATCTTGGCGCATATAATTTACAGTGAGCATTATCTGTTAAGCATTTTTAATTGTAGCAGTTTAAGTTTGAAGAAACTGTAAATGGAGGAGACAACAACTCAGAAATGTATAATGAACATTTAAATCAAGTAATTATAGTTAATGTTCAATCACATGCCTTTTCTCTTATTTTTCCAACTTGATCTGTCTGCTGTTTTTACCCTCATTCCTTCTCGCCACAAAAAATATTTACCAATTACAGATCATCCCTTTCACAATTTCCCTTTGAGTGCCTTTGGGCTGCTGGTGAGATTTTCTGTCTAATTTACCTTTTAATAGGAGTTCTCTCCAATGGGGACACGGATGATGGATGAGGGAGATTGGGTCTCTGTTAGTCTAAGCCTTTTCTGCCCAAAACTGTTATACATGATTTTTAAAAGTAAAATTAGAAATGGCTGTTTCACCGCCTCCTGGCACCAGAGAAGGATCAGCCTTTATATTACGGCTGGTTGATCCCACTAGCTGTCTGTTTTCAAGTCGCACACGCACACCACACGTGCACACACACATACACAAAGGAGGGAGAGAGAACAGAGTAAAGTAAAGATTCTGCAATTTTCAACTTTGAGAGGGTTCACACAGATGGCTTATGATAAACAATGTGGGACCTTCACATTTTTGCCAGATTAACTGTGTGTTTGTATTCTTTTGATTAATTTCTCATCTAATAAAACATCTTGCTAATTAAAACATTGCCTTGAAAGTAAACCTTGAATTTGCCAGATGGTCTTTGACCCATACGAGGGGAAGTGGAGTGCATGTGTGTGTTGCGGCGTTTGAATCTATGTCTGTGTGCTTTTTATAGGCATGTGTTTTCGTACGCAGTGTTGTGTTCCCATATCAGTTTTATGTGCAAAATGTGGTTCTCGTGGAAGATGGGGTGGTGTGAAGATTTACATTAGACGTTTATAAAGCCTTGATTATGATTAATTTAGAGATTAAAATGAAAATAGTAGTTACAGCCTTTGTTGAACGTCAGTCTGGGTTTGTGTTGTGTTTCCATCAGCGTATATAGAAGTAGTACTATTTGACTTCAGATTGCTCTAAGTTGGGTTCACTGGGGCCACTCATACCAAAATTGCATGCATGTATTATTTTTTTTACTGCAGGGCACCAGTTGAAAGTGTCCAAAGAGTACAAGTACAATAAACTCCAAACCAACTCTGCAGCCTCCCCTCATTCTCCCTCTCTTCTCCTCCCAACAAGCTTCCACTTCCCACAAATGACAGGAATGGCGGGAAGTGCAAAAAACCCTATTCACCACAGCTCAGCCCGTCTGGGGGAGCAGGGCAGATGTATGGTTTTAGGCCAGAGATGGTCTGTCTCTGTGTCTCTCCCTGCGCTGTCCTGGAATGCAGAATGCAGCCTGTTTTCTGTTAGCATCGTCTGATCTTGCTCCCCAACATTGTTTTCTTGCCGCCGCTATAATAGAGTAAGGGTCTGGTGCTAAGTGGCATCTAAACACTGTGTTTGTTTGGGTCTGTCCATGCGTTCCCATGTGTTTTTTGAGTATTCGGGCAAATACATGTGTTTTATAGCTACTGTATATAGTACCATTAGTACCCTCATGTATTTTTTCTCCTTAAATTATGAAAGTGCTCAGGGTATTTATCTTTTTTCTCCTTCACCCCTCCCTGCTTGCCTGTACTCTCCACATCTGAGTGTTCTCACTGGGTTTGATGAATGCTGGCCGCATTCTGTAGCTGCAGGCGATGTCAGATAGTCATTAGCTCAATCGCTCGACATCCTGTACCAGAGAAAGGGAGGACCACACAGCGCTGCAGTAAAACGGTCTGATCTCTGAGGAGATGACAGATAAGTAGAGCATGAGTGTAATATTCGAGAGCCGGAGGATGGACACTTGATACCTTAATCTTTGACGTGTGTCTTTAGTGACTCAAACAGGGTGAAGCACAGGTAGGCCCTGGAGCTGCTAGGGCTGATTTATAGTTTTGAAACATATTTCTAAACCTTTGGCTCAAACTGGCTGTTATGTTCTGTGCTTTAATGTGGAGATGAAAGTGTCTGACACTGTTACACTTCCCCTTCATTTTCTCCTTGGGTGTCGTCCCCTGACTGACTATATATATATTTGTTTTTCATTCACTTCAAAGGAGTAGTTTGACATCTTGTGTAATTTGTTCATTTTAAAATCCGTACACAAACAGAATTGTTGAAACCTGCTGTAACTGCTTGTCGTCTTTTGTCATCATGAGTGGACATGCATAGACACGAGGTATCACAACCTAGCTGTTGAAAAAAAATATATTTTTTACATTTCTGTTTCAAGACACTGAACTGTTTACTGAGCCAGACGAGCTTCTGCCCCCTGTTTAACTAAACTAATCTGCACTGTCAAACTATCCCTTTAGTTACAGGATTGAATTATGTTTAAGATTTATATAATTGTATATGTAAAGATTCTATTTATCACCATGCCGGTACAGCGCCGAGCTCTGTTCCCTCTCAGCAAGAAGGTTCTAGGCTCAACTGGGATTGGCTCCAGTCCTCCTGGACAAGCAGTATAGAATATAACTGAATGTTAATGAGAGGAAAGCGGCATCTAGAATACATTAGTTTTTTGTGTATTCTGATGTCACAACATCCAAATGTCTGACTCAGATGAATAAAAACAGGTTTGGAAAAGTCCCAAATTAGGCTGTAAATTTGTAAGGAAAAGGCACATTGACTTCTCATAGTGCACCGAGTTCGAGCACAATGGCTTACAGCTCCATTATTTTGCAAGTTCTTTTCGCCTTCTTCTGCACTCGTTTCCCTCATTTTCTCCTCCCTCATTTTTGTCTCTGCTGTTTTGACCATTTGAGGCTAAACTTAAGTCTTTCATTGGTTTTGCGAGAATTCAATCATGGCCTAGTAATTGTTAACAGGCACACATCAAACCCAACCAAAGTCTTTTGCCTGGCGCATTTTTCTCCATCCTATGTTTTAATTTTAGATTTATGGAGGGATAATTTCCATGGCAGCAGCTCGTCAAAGCCCCCAAAGCCAGCTTGGTTGCTGTTTTCTCTGAGAGAAAGATGACTTTTGACCTAAAGTATTTGCCATCCATCTATCCATTTGCCCCTAATCCCATTCCTCTGGCGACCACACCCTTCTTTCGTTGCTCCGAATGTAGCCATGGCTGCGTGTTCTCGTCTCTGCCATTTCTTTCTTCTCTCTCTCTTGTCTCTTATCCCCCAGCCTCGATGTGCCTCCTTACAAGGGTGGGATAAGTGTGATTGGTTTTGCATGTACTCAATGTGCAGGGTTTGAGGGTGCTCACATGGTAGTGATTGGGGTTGTTTTGTGAGACTATGTGGAGGGTAAGCATCTTAGCGTGCTGTAGGGCCCGGCCAAAGAAACCACACAGCTCCACCAACAGCGCTGCAGCACTGCTCTGCCTGGGATTCTGCTCTCCCTCACTTCTTCTTGTTTTGTTTGTCCTCTTTTCCTACATATTCGGCCTCTCTCCATCCCTTTCTCTCCTCATCTCTCTCGCTGATCCCCTTTTATCTGCAGTTTGAAAGGGATTTGTACTTTTTTTGATTCTACTCTTAGTTGATGTGGATGTTTTTTTAAATTTTTTGGTTCATCATAGCTGTAAAAGCAGATGTGTGTGCTGAGAATGTGAGGCCCGGGCTGTTTATGTTGGATCACACATTCCAGGTCATACCACTAAATCAACTTATTGTGGTCGAATAGAGATGACTGCTTCTACGGTTTGAATTAATCACTAATCTAAAACTTGCAGGTCTTTGGGTTTTCATCAAGCTTCTGAGCGGAAACCGGAGAAGAAGAAGTCTTATCAAACTAACAGCTTATAAATCACCATTAAATGCCGTGTGGCTGGGTTTTAATTTTTTTGTGAGAAAGCTCACGTGAAAAGTCAAATTAACCAATGTGCCTCAAACCGTCTTGTGTCATAGAACATTTGTATTTGTTCAGAAACAGGGTTCCTAAGGTCATGAAAAACCTGGAAAAGTCATGGAATTGTTAAATGTTTATTTAACAATTCCTTGTTAAATGTTTATTTAACAATTCCTGGAAAAGTTCTTGGAAAAAATGAAATCCCAAAAGTTTTGGAGAAGTCATGGAAATTTGTTATATTCATATTTTCATTCGTTAATTTACGCTGAGTTAATGAAATATGAAATAATTCATAGGTTTTTAAAAAAAATACGCTCAAAATATATACGCAAGCATACTCTCTCATACTAATTGAAAAGTTCGGTGGGGAAGCAGGCGGGATAATGCACTATGCCAGGAAGTGTAGATTTAACCATGCTTGGCTACAAATGGAAAAGTACATGCCATGGGTTACAACCCTATGGTTACAACAGACAAAGACCTTATTCTAGTGTCTCATTCATTTGTGTAATTCAAGGTATACTGTATGCTTTGAAATTCTCATTGTTAGCTTAAATACTAAATTTGGTCATTTTTTCATGTTTACACCCAGATCTCACAAAATGTTTGGTCATGGAAATTTGGTTTAAAGTTATTGAAAAGTCATGGAAAAGTCATGGAAATCCATTGGTCAAAATGTGTATGATCCCTGTAGAAAAATCCTCCCTTTTGTGTCTTTACCTTTCTTGGAATCAACGACAGTAACGTTCTACCTTTACAGTGTGAGTCAGGTGCTTCCCCTCTTCGTTCCTTCCCCAGCGTTTCTCACAGATGAGAATCAGCTGAGTTTATTAGTGCAGTTTTATCAGTGTGTGATGAGGCCCCTTCTGAAAAATGCTTGTAAAACACCAAGCCCCTCTCTAACAAAGAATGTTTATTTCTGAAGTCGCTCATATGCTGTCCATACATTCTCATTTACTGGAAAGCCTTCTCTTCCCTCATGTGGTTCAAATGATATGACGCCAGCGGAGTCATCCTATACTCCGGCAGCTCATTAGCTTTGATGTTATGGATCCTGGGCTTTGGGCAGATTGTATTAAAATCTTATCCTCTGTTCTAGACACAAACGGAAAAGTGCCGTTAATCTGTTGCACTGTGTGTTGTTCCCACAGAAAGTGCTGTGTCAGCTTTCTACAGAAGAAGATGATGCTGCGGCGCAGAAATTAATGAAGCGTATGGGTTTACCACCAAAAGAGTACCATCTCAAAGTCCTGACAAAGGTATTCTCTTGGGCTGAATCTCTCCTGCATTGATAATATACTCTACGATGGCATTGCTCCTCTGTCAGTATTTCACCGCCGAATGAGCTCAGAAAGGAAAACACAGTTCTTTGGTGTTATGTGTATTGGTCTGTGATTATATTGAGGGTCTTCATTGTGGTGGATGGTGTTGTGTGTCATTGTTGTCTTGTAGCTGTCTGTCTAATGTATACTGTATGGCACATTAATAATTTCCAAAAGGACTAAATTAACATCTATCTATACTGTGTATGTGCTTTTTCTTGCTTTTCAGATGGTGGCAGTGCTGCAGGAAAACATTGGAAAAAGCTGTAGTTCTCTGGGCAACCTGAATCAGAGGTACAGCACTGGAGAGTCCAGGGCTGCAACTAATGATTATATATCCAACTGATTAATCTGCGTATTACTTTCTTGTCTTTTTCTTTAGTCTAGTAAATGTCAAGAAATTGTGCACAAATTAGTATTATAGTTTTAAAGACCCCAGGATGTTGTCTACTTATATAACAGGTCAAAACCCAAAAGATATTTGATCTACGGTGAAGCACAACAGTGACGAGCAGTAAATCCTCCCATTTAAAAAACTGTAACTGCGAAAATAACCCACACAAATAAATATCAAAATATCCAAATATTTGCTGTTTAATTGATTAATTGGTAAATTATTGCAGATCAATATATATTATACAGAGTTGAGGATTCCTATATTCTGTATCTTTGATAATATTTTGCCCATGTTCAACATTAGAGGAATGACTCTGTCCAGGTGTTCATGTGACAGCATCCTGGCCACGTCCGAGGCGTGTGTCCCTCTGGTCTCGTGTCCGGAGGCCGCCCCTCTCATTGGTGCTCTGCTCCAGCGTCCAGCGACTTGTGTCAGAGCAGCTCTGAGTGAAGACTTCCTGGAGGCACTGAGCTCTGCCTTCTCCAGGTAGAATAACACAAAGAGACTCAGGTCTGGAGTCCTGTTTAGAGCAGAGCTGTGTCTGAAATCACTTCTTCTTCACAGTATCAGAGAGTGCACCTCATTTTCAGTCCTCAAATTCTGAGTGTAAAATGTATGCAACATTTGGCGTCTTGAAACTTTCCCACAATGGAATGAAAAATGGAATGCACTCTACTTTCTGCTGACAGTCCCACAACGCAGTGTGTTGTATTTTACAGATGTGAAAACTACAGTTGTGCGACTCTACAGCTGTCAAATTATGCTGCTAAAATTGTAACTCATAAACGTCCAGAATTAAAATTTACTGCTCACAATAGACTAAAGTGTTGAGTGCTTGATATATAGAGAGCAGTGAGTGAGTGATGAGGGGAGGGATCTCAGACACAGCTCAGGACTGATGCTATTTTCTAAAAAGTAGTTCCCAAACATATCTAATATGTAGATGGAATACATCCAATCATATACGATGATAAAGATTTATCAGTGATGTGTTTTTATTTTACAGTAAAGTCTTGTCATTGGAGGATCAGGCTGTTGTCTCTCTGTGGCTTCACAGTCTGTCCAGCCTGGAAGAGGCCGTGCTCAGTCTGCTGGAGTCTGCTCTGAGCAGCCCGGGGTCAACACCACAGAGGATGGTGCAGCACGTGTCCCAGTCTCTGCTGGTAGGTAACAGGCCGCAACTTCAAGGATTAGGTCATGCATTTGATCATATTCTCCAAAATGAATATCCTGACTTTAATTTGTTTTAAATCGGTCGCTAGCCTCTGAGTGTAGTTGTGCCCACCTCTGTTATCGATTAAGCTTTGCTGATTATTGTCACAATCTGCAAAAACAAACTCATAAAGCTCACATCTTCAATCTTTTTATTTTTCAAAGTCCAAAGATATTTAGTTTACAATGATATAAACAAATAACACCAGCATAAAAGCCCATGGAAGTCAGGGCAGAAATCTAATGTTATACCTCATTTACCTCCATAATCAACTATCTTGGCAGTATCTCTCACACCATTATTGGAAGGAAGTATTTCATAACAGCTAAGTCAAGAGGCTGAAGTCTACGTGTTTGGCTGAATTCGCCTGATGCACCAGTGTCTAATTTGTCATCTGTGAAGCTGTTGAGATTCTGTGAAACGTGTAGAATGTTGTGCCATTGTTCTGTGAACGTTTCTGCAATTTTACTGCTGCGTGAACTGGCATCTTTTAAGACCGTTGATAAATTAGGGACATATTGCTGCTGTTAAAATGGGTTTTGTTATGTACATAGTTTGACTCATCTGCCCCGAGTTAGAGTCTCACATCAGAACTCACTTCACACTCCATGTGTGTTCAGCTCCAATGTGAACAGCTTTGTCAACTGTGAAACCGAACAGTTTGAATACGAGGCCTGCTCATTTCAATGTCATCTAAAATGGACTTGTACTGTTTTCATATGCTACGTTCTTGGAAACGTTCCATCGCTTTTTTCCCGGCGGGTCTTTATTGGCTGTTTTTGCCTGGCTAACCCGCAGCATTTGGCTTTGCTCTGCGTGCATCGCACATCGTTTGTTGAGCATTAAACCGCTTCTCACATCATTTGGCTCGTGCTACACAGACTCCACTGTGCACGGTGAAGCACTGAACCCTCCGTCACTTGAGTCTAATGCCGCTCCGCACTTCATTTAACTGAAGATCATGGCCAGTTCAAAGTCAGGAGTGAGTTTTGATTTAATGATTGTTATGACTAGTTTTTGCAGATGATGTCTTTACTACAATGCACAGCGAAGCAATCGGTTGCTAACAAGGGCAGCTTTATATCCCATTTTATCCTGGAACATGTTTTCCAAATTAGTGCAGGTCCTGCGATAATTAAGAATAACAATAAAATAATTAAATGTGTCGCTGAAACTCAGACTAAACTCTGAAATTAGATACAACAATGTTTACTCAAATCTTTCTCCACAGTAATTATTCACAGGGGAGACGTGACATAAAATCAGAGTAGACTAATGTACATAGACGGGCTTTCTACAAACTGTTTGTGCCAAATGTCTGTGCCCAGCAATAAAACACGTTGTGTGCACAGTTATAAATGGCATCCTGTTTACTTAAGTTACTGATTACAAGTAGGAAACAAGGTATTTTGCTTCACGTTAACATTCGGTCCAGTTTGTCAGTTGTGTCACTCCCGTTCTCCCAGAGTGATGGTCCACTTGAGCTGTGTACACAACAGGGCGGCGACGCACGCTGTCTTAGTTTAGGAACTCTTCTCAAAACTTTAAGAGATCGGAACACACTGTTAAATGAATGACTAGCGCTCAGTCTACAGGAATATGCCGGCCTATTGATTGCTCTTGATTTCCTCGTCTAGAGCTTGTAAGAGCTGCTACGTTGGTAAGAGAAGTTCTGTAAGCAATCAAACTAATTATAGAAACTGTTTACTTCTCTGTCCCGTCACGGATCTACTTGTTTATCCTCTTGTCCTTCTTTGATTGACCTCTGTTTTTATCACCTTTTATAGTTCACACGCACATGTATGCATACAAACCCTCTCCACATACGCAAGCCTTCAGTCGCCAACACTTTTGTTTATGATATCTCATCTGGTGTGTTGTATCCCTTGTAAAGAGCTTTTCGTTTTTGGGATATCAGATTTGCGTTTTCGTGCGGGTCTCTGTTGCAATATACACGCGTTGAAGAGGAAAAACAAAACGGGGAACGTCTGAGCCGACTCCTCACCTCCCTTTCACTCACTTGTTTAAACTGCAATCAAAAAATGGGAAACGTGAAATTAGGCTCACATTCCTGGTTTTGGCTGGTCCCACCCCCCCCTGTGCGATCCAGTGAGAGAGAGAGAGAGAGACGCAGGCCCAATAACAATAAATACTCACTTCCTGGGCCCGACTGCCAAAAACAGGATGTTTGTTGTATGCTGTAATTGACCCTCCTTGAAGTGTTAGTGGTAAGGTGTGGAGGAGGACGCTAAAACTCCCCACATGTTTTCACTAGGGGGAATCATGAGCGTGCAACCCACACATGCAGATGCCCACTGACATATGTACATGAACGATATGCCAACGCATTGCTTATGTCCATCCAAACAGTGACATGATTTGTTTGATTAATTCCACTTTTCTAGCCGGGGAAGAGAGAAAGAAACAAACACGTCAAAACTGGGTATAAAAGAGTTTGCTTTGTTTGTTGGGACATTGCAATGACACCATTTAAACACTGGGTGGGGTTGTTTGTTCTTACTGTGACTGTAATTGGTCTGGAACCCTGGCACAAAGTCAGTTGTGCAGTTACATGTTTACGTTAACTGGAGGGAAAATACTCTTTCTTTATATAACCAGGCTGTAGCTTATATATACACCAGGGTCGTATCATTGTAAAATACTAGTCACACTAGTGGCAGCTTTTAAATTCACTGTGAGCTAATGAATTAAATAGACAAGCTTGCTCATGTCTGATTCTGTCTCCAGACTACGTGCTCTACTCCTATGTGAGAGTGTGGATGGAAAGAATTGCAAAGGGAGAATAATTAGGGAGTCGAAGAAATAAAAAAGAAAGGGAGAGGGAGACAAACATGAACAGTTCAGCTGTTAAATGTTTGCACTTGTGAATTTTAGAATGTGTTTAATCTGAAACACATGATGAGTGACATTAGGAGAAGATGAGAGAGTGGGTGTGTGTGTGGGGCTCTGTGAAGGAAGGACTGACACTGTGGTAAAGTGAGCGGCTCACCGGGGACGTGTGAGAACAGGGACACACTGAGGCACTGGAGGTTTGTGCACTATGCAACAGTGACACCCGGTGGTGGTGCATGTTTTGAGTAAATACTTTTTCTCTGTTCATCTTATGGTTATTTATTATCTTTTTCTGGATTTTTTTTGCTGTTTGTATCAGTGCAGTGTCACTTTATGGAGTTTTAATTGTTGTGTTTCTTGTGTGTTTCAGCCTAAAGCCTGTGCACAGCACTGCTCAATATTTTTAGTTGTAAATGACATCTTCAGGTGAGTGCTCGTGTCTCATTCAGAGATTGTTGTTTTGCAAATTGTGTTCTGATGGAGTACACCATATTTATTCATGTATGATTGTGTTTGTGTTTATGTCTGGCAGGTCAACCCTTAAACAATCTGAAGGAAACAACTGTGTTCAATCTCTTATCCAAACATTCACCAGCTGTTTTCTGAGGGAAGTGGCTCTGCTGCAGCCTCAGGTAGGATTCATACGTGTGAAGCACTTATGGATACGGTTTTTAGGAAGACTGCAAATTAATCTGCCCTCTAACTGATTAATCCTTTGGAAATTGAAATATAAGATAATTAAATAATAGCCATTAAATAGGAAGTGGAAATATTAAAATTAAAATTCTCAAGTTTAAAACCTATAAATGACTGATTCTTATCCACCATGTTCTCTGGAAGTGAAGGAAAAGCTACATTTGTGTTGGAGGCTTTGTTGCACTCACACATAATTCCTCTGCACACTCACTTAACACATGACACATGAACACGCTACACACACACGATTGTTCACACCTCTGACGAGCAGACAGTTAATGACGATTTGTAATAACTTTGTATAAATAAAACACCTGCGATGACATATCTGCCCATCAACACTTCCTGTGTAACTGTAGGGAATTATCTGACAACCACATGTCAGCCATTGCTGTCAAAAGTCGTGAAAACAGATGTGTCACCACGCAGGTTCGATGCTTTACCTGCTATAGGGCTTTGTGAATTCAGCCCAACTTCTTATCACCTCTTTTACCCAGTAGATGGCAGTGCTGCAGTGCGTTTACAGCCGTCTCAGGTTTAAATGGCTGTAGTCACACTGCACTAAACACTTCCCATTACACGCTACATTACACATTAGCACCTACTGTATCACCGTTACACAGACTCCCATTCAAAATGTCATTTTTCAGCCTTTCAGAGCACAGTGATGTATGACTTCAAGGCAAGTGTGATTTGCATTTAAAAGATTGTGCCTTGTGTTGTTTCAGAAGTGTGTGTCTCTGAAGGCTTTCTTCCCACAGTCACCTCAGAGTGTGTTGGTTCCTCTGTTGACCCTGCCGTCAGGTCAGTATGCACATAGACTTGTGTGTGTGTGTGTGTGTGTGTGTGTGTGTGTGTGTGTGTGTGTGTGTGTGTGTGTGTGCGTGCGCGTGTGCGTGTGCATGTGTACTCTGACATATAACCCTGTATGTTGAGTCAGGATGTATTCAGGTATTCTTTAACCGTGTATAAACAGTTTTCCTGCTGCAGAGTGAATGGACTCTTGTGTGTCTTGTTCTCGCCAATCAATAATAGTTAGTTAACAACTTAACTGAGTGTTTTATGTCTTTTCTAAAAGATGACATGTTGCAGGAAGGAAATGAAGGTCACATCTTCTCAATATGAGTTTCTAATCTGACATTTTTACAGCCGTTGTATCATTTTAGGTCTTTATTGTGAGATAATCATTGATCGTGTTACACAGACACACGATTGCACTTTATTTTTCCCATTAAGAAGAATCCATGTTCTCCATATTGAATATGTATTACCGGTGTTTACATATGGGAATCTTTACCACTTAAGACTTGCACAGTAGGTGAGTGCAGGGGCACAGTGGAGCAGTGCTTATCAGTGTGTGCCCAGACTGGCCCCCGTGCAGAAATGATTTACATGAATAGAGCCATTTAGGGACACACTGGAACCAAGCCAGAACCCTGAGTTAATTATTACTGTGTGTGTCTGTGTGTGTGTGTGTGTGTATCACTGGAGACTGAATGGAAATTGTGCTTTGAAAAGTAGACAATTTGAGCTTTTTATCATGATTCGTGTTCCCACTGAAAAAGGTTTAAATTTGGACTCAGCATTGCATTGTTAAAGCACTCGGCAGGAACGATCTGGATCGAGATAAGAAGAGTCTGAAATTTTAGTGCAAAATATGGTTTGTGAAAGCAAAGTAATTTTTTGGCAGAACAATGTGGAATGTGACAAACACCACTTTGGTCTTTTTAAAGCAGGTAAAAATAACAGCTGGAAAACAACAAGTAAAAGCAGAAACAGGAGCCTATCTAGTTCTGAGAAATACTTGTGTCTGGTATATGGGAACTTGTCCATTAAAGTGATTTCAGATGTAAAAGGTTCTTGTGTGTTATAGTCTTCTTCATCTTAGCAGAATAATTACAAAACATTAATTGAATCTCCACTGAACTACGCACACTCATAAATATCAGATCCTTGAAAAATGCCTAATTGTTTTCATCAAGATCCATGAATTATTCTCTGAGAAATCAATTAAAAATGTTGAAAAACACTCTGGATCGGCCCCTTGATCCAGATACACACTAAAATGATCATGTCCTTCTTTGGTCACCCCCCCCACCCCTCCACAAAATTACAAAGAAACTGGTAAAGTCGTTTTTAAGTAATCCTGCTTAATGAAACCGCAAACACAGATGAAAACATAACCTCTTTGGCGCAGGTCAATAACCAATAATGAAAATAATTATTGCCGCTCTTGTGTAAAGAGTTTTTGTGTAATGATAAGTTTCATACTAAAAGTAGTTCTTCACCCAATCTTCTTCTTGGAAACAAAGCAAAGACATGTATCTCGCATCATGTTGAACTATTCCTTTCTTAGACGTTGACCAATGAGCTTGCTATGAATTGAATCGTTCAATCATTGTGTCTGTGTGTGAATTTGCTCTTACAGAGATGCCTCCGGAGGCTTGGAGACATCACCTGAACTGGCTCAGCAGCTCATTACAGAGACTGACCGAGGAGGAAGAGGAGGGAGACGGCCGCAGTAGCACCAGGTTGGAGTGAGAAAAGCTTGTAGAGAGAATGTGTTGATGTGCATCTGCTACCACCACCACCTCAGCAAACGCTTGCGTGGTGTTCTTATTTCCATTAGCTGCTGTTAAGGGGGTGGTTAGTCAGATATTTTCCTCTTGCATCACAGCAGAGAGGTCTTGGTGCACTGCATGGCTCCTCCAAGTACTCATTAGAGGCTGTGAGCTTGGGAATGGGAGCTGTGGTGTGAACAAGTGTTGGAAAGCCTAACGAGAGTGAGAAAAGGAATGCAGAAGAAGAACCGGAGAAGCCGGGCCAAAGTGGAAAGAGGAAAACTAAACCACGGTGGAGAGAAAAGCACGAAAGTGAGAGTTGGACGGGCTTAGAGAAAGAGAGGAAAGAAGATGTGAATGAAAAGCAGACAGGAGTTGATGTCCTCGAGATGGAGACAGCTGACTCAAAAGCCTCCAGCTGCGGTTTTTAACAGGGCCCATTATCCCCACCGCCGCCGCCACTCCTCTCCGGAGCTCCATGAAAATTTCCCAAAACATTGTTTTTTCCGAGCCAGCGGTGGGAAAGTAGTCTGTTGTGTTGCTCCGAGCGAGGATGCAGCTGCCAGGGCCCAGCAGAGGGGCGCTGCTGGTCGGGCCTGGGAGCCAAGGGGAAAGAGGGGAGATGAGGTGGAGAGCTCTAATGGTGGTATTAGGGAAATCGGAGAGAGGGAGAGATCGTTATCGCTCCTCCAAGTTATATTCTCACTGTTGCAGCTGTGTAGCTCAGTTTCACCGTCTCTTTCAAATCTTTGTCCATTTTATTCCCAGTTCTTTTATTTATTTTAATTTTTATTTGAGACCAGGGAGGTCGAGATCACAAAGTCAGTGGAAATATTTTGCTTGAAAATCTTGACTCATCCGTTCTTTCTCTGTCTTGTCATCTCAGCTCTAGTCACGTCCGTCCTTTTTCTATCCTGCTCCTGAACCCCCCCTTTCATATGTCTATCTGGACTGCAGTCCACATCTCGGAATATTGAATAAATATGCAGTGTATGGTCATAAATTTGAATCATCATGGATTTTAAAGAGATTTTATTCAGAGCGAATCCTTCTGTCAGTTGGGAGATATAAAAGCATGAATCTGAGCATCAGTTTCCATTTTTTTCATTTTTCTGAGAAAATACCAACTGTTGAAAGATCCAATCATGTCTCTGCATGATGTCACAACTGGGAAGGAATAAGGCTTTTCATATCTGTCGCTGAATCAGATCTGTTTAACAACAGGCTGTCTGGCAAGAAAGATAAATCTTTTAAAGGGTCTTTTAATGGATTTATCAAAACTTTGGGGGAAAAACGCTTGATTTGTTTCATAGACAAATAAATGTGTCACAATGTAAATCTGTATTAAAATACCTCCCTGACAATTAGCTGCTGTGTTTTACAACTGCAGCAGCTGGAAGAGTGGAAAGTTTTGCCTATTCACACGTTTAACTTGGGAGAAATTGCGGATGAGGTGGGTTGAGAGCGTTTAGCAGCTAAATGAGACCACCCAAATCTCCAGGGTTTATAGATATTAAAACCTGTTTATAGCACGTGAGCCCCGTAAACATGGGCCTGCCCCAGTGTGGGGCTGCGTTTGCAAGCCGTCATTACAAACTGAAGGGTGAAAAACCGGATTAATGTCTTGAACAAGTATATAACATTCTCGTCCTGTCCTGTAGGGGGCACCAGAAGGTGTTCGAGGCCTGGTTCCTGCTGGTTCAGTGTGCTCACTGGGTGCAGGTGAGCGTCCAACTCCTGGGGACCAACGGGCTCGAGGACCGCGGCCCCCTCCTGTGGCTGCTGACCTTCTATCACCACCCCACCAACAGGGGGCACCACAGAGATCTACAGCTGGTAAGATTGTGCGAAAACTAAATTCTTGTTTTGTCCCCTTCTTCTTCTTCTTCTTCTTCTTCTTCTTCTTCTTCTTCTTCTTCTTCTTCTTCTTCTTCTTCTTCTTCTTCTTCTTCTTCTTCTTCTTCTTCTTCTTCTTCTTCTTCTTCTTTGTTTTTTACCTTTAGTTCTGCTGCTTCAGTGGGTTCTGGTATCAGTTGGTCAAGCAGCCATCTTGATCCTGACGAAAATATCCCAGCAAGTATTGATCACCATGAAATTTGGTAAAGACATAGTGTGTGTGCGTGTGTGTGTGTGAGAACTATCACTACACACCATAGCCTGTATAAAAAGAAGGACAACGTGTCTTTACTTCCTCTCAATGTACAAAAAAGCCCAAATATCCCACACAGGGAAACCACCACCTTGTGCTGACGAGCATTTAGAGCCAGAGTCTGAACAGAAGAGATCAAGCAGTGGAAGCACATTGTTTTTATAGCATCAAATAATGTCATGTCATCCAATCATATATATATATATATATAGCACTGTATAAGCAGCCTCACTGAGCAGCTAGCTCAGCTGTCGACTCACTAATTTGGAAACTGTTCTAAATTTGACTTATTATCTCACTAAGTTTGCAGCTGTTTGCATTAGCAAGGTTTGGTTATGAAGACGCTCTCTGTGTTCGTCCTCAGAATGATTGCATGTGGCTGCAGGAAGCCGTCGCTCAGCCCGATGCATTCTGGGATATCGCCCGCAGTCGAGCCACTATCGTAACTCTGCAGCGCAACAACGTGGCTGCTCTGTTATTTGCTCACAGCAGGTGTGTCGCCGCTGAAAGCCACAGAAGAAAAACAAAGAGAGGAACACATTAAAGAATAAATTATGGATGACCCCTATCTGAGCCGGAGAGGGTGAGACAGTGGCGGGGGGAGACAGATGAGGGGGGGGGGGGGGGGGGCGCCGGGTGAGGAGGGTGATGTAGTATTGATTTCTCAGTGAGTGTCTGGCCAGCTGGCCTGAGTCTCATCTCTCTGTCTCCTGTTTGTCCGCGTGCTCTCGTAACCCCGGGAGACTCACTCTCTCTCCGCCGCCATCTCTCCAGTTACGACCTCACGTTCAACTCGCTCTGGGTCGTCTCTGTTCATCATTTGAGAATTACTAATCTATCGATTTCCATCTGCAGGAAGGCTACTTAAGGCAATGCTTCTTCATTCCAGCGCGGCCTATAAATAAACATCCGTCGGCTGACCTGTGATGCATCGTGCTGTCTGTTTCCAGGTACAGGCCGGAGAAGCGTGGGACCACCTCCACGCCCTCTTCTCAGCCCCCGCCCCGCCACCTCCTGCTGACCGCCAGCAGCTGCTGGTCGCTCTGCTGTCACCACGACGACAGCAGCCGCCCCTGTGTCCGGCACTGATCTTCAGCCTCTTACTCAACTTTGCTGTTTTTTCCCAACAGCCGCTGAGCTGCTCGACACAGGTTCTACACACGGTGAGGAAACAACCTGTTGTGTTTTTTAAATGCTGAATTCAATGTAGAGTGGCGCCGCCCCTTTATAAAACCACATTTAAAAACCCCAGATCTTCAAAAAATTCTGGATCCGCTCCACCTTTGACATAAATCAGTTTCCTAAACATGCCTGATTTTTTTTACATCTAGGTCCATGAAATAATCTCTGAGAAATAAGTAAATATTCAGAACTGCTACATATCACACAATGTTAAACAACAGGAAATACAGTTCCTGGATCTGCCGCCTGATCCAGATCAGCGCCAAACTCTAATGAGGTCTTTCCTGACACATATCACATCTTTTCCCTCTCCTTGTTTATTAACAAACAAATACACAAACGTAAATGAAAACATTACCTCATTGCCAGATGTAATAAATGTTCTAACACACTGGATGATTGTGTTATGCTTAGGTCTCATTATTAGTGGAAGTCAGTGGAGAATAGTAGATATTATTCAAGCTTTGATTCTTAGTGGTTATGTGGTTTTTAAATAGTTCATTTGATTTGATTTGATCCTAAATCTGTTTTTCAGTGTCCTCTACATGTCTTGATATCGAATGGCCTCTAGTTGTGTAGTTGTAGTTTCTGTATATCATCAAATACACAAGCATGACATGGAAATTCAATTTACAATACATGATCTAATGCTATGTAGTGCGCTGTTAGATGTAATATATCATAAGTAATCCGTCTCTTTTCTCTTTCAAATGATGATCACACACTCATGCTTTGTCTAGTAAGGTGTTTTGGCCCTGTTTCAGGCAATATCTTTCTGTCTTTGTGTGTCTGTGTGTGTGTTTGTGTGTGTGTGTGTGTGTGTTGGTGGGTCCAGGTGGTGCGTCGGTCTGGTCTGGTGGAAGAAGCAGCGTGTGCTCTCCGCTCACTGGAGCTCAGGCTGAATGCAGGAAGCTGCTCATCAAGCGACGCTACCAGAGTTCAGCTCAGGATCGAGGCCCTTCAGAACACACTAACACATATGCAGGCAACATGGAGCCCTGCTGAGAGCCAGGCACACACACACACTCTGAAGTCGGTGAGAGCGCATAGCTACACACACACACACACACACACTCACGCACACTAATACAAACAACCACACAGCAGCGAGTTCCTCCTCAGCTCCGGGTTTCTTCAGGGCACGTCTGCAGAATGACAAACTGCCTCACTCTTGTGTAGATTTGCTTGGGACAATGACAGGAATGTGTCAAAACACAGCACAGCAAGGACAGATTATGTGGAGTGTGCAATTATATGCGCACACACACACAGACACACTACAACTACAAGGCCCACAAGGACATTTGAGGAGTGACAGATCACACTGCAAAGAAGCAGCAGCGGGCACAGCGTGGCAGAGTCCTCCCACTCATGTAATTGTCTCACAAAATAAATCCTTCACGCTACACACACACACACACACACACACACACACACACACACACACACACACACACACTTCAAGGCGTTCATCTCTGAAGGAAACTGACACCAAATGCCACTTACCTTTGTGCCAAAATGTGTTAAATATGAGACATTACAGTGTCAAGTTTATGATAAACTGTTAATAATGAAATGTAAATCCGCTTATTTTTTGTATGTACATTCTCTGGTGTTTTCATTTATTATAAAAACTGTCTGTCCGTGGCATTTAAAATAAATAAATACACATTTAAACTACTGCTATTGAAGTACACCACTCCTGATTATTCTTCTACATAACAAATTCATAATGTTGTTTATACCGTCAATAGTTAAGGGCGACAACTGATAATCGTCTCCACTGCTGATTAATCTGTCGATTTTTTCTACCAGAGCGGAAAGTATTTTATCTACTCAAAGAAACGCAGTAAATTCTCTCATGTGAGAACCTGCTGATTCTGGTACATGTTGTACTTTGTGATGAGGTCATATGATTTGAGTGGTTTTGTAAGATTTGTTCTTCAAATTAAAAATGTTGCTCAAGTTGGGAGTTATTACCAAAGTTCTACACAAGCTTTTTTCCTTTTTTTTGACGAACCCTGACTCTCTACTGTCCTCGATGTTAAGATGTGATAGACTTTGGATCCCCTCGTCGATGGGCTGGACTCCAACAGGGTCAGTGATAAACTCATAAATCCAAAGTGGTCCCATCATCCGTGTAGAACAGAAAGTAGTAGATCTGCTCTATGAATGATTATTGATCAGTGTTATAGTCAAATTTGAGACTGATTAGATTCTTGTGGTCAAAAGTGAAGGTAAACACGACCTCACTCAAGTCAGACACTTGCTACCTTTTATTACATTTCTTTATAAAACCTTCACGACATGTCGATACCAGTTTATAAAAGCATTTAACAGCCAGTGTTTGATTCAGTGATAAACTTGTGGGTGTTTATGAAATCAGAATCTAGATATTTGAACCTTTGCAAATAAAATCTGTCAGAAATCTTCAACTTTTACTCCTTCAGACACGTAATGAGTTTAAAAAGTCACAGGTTCAAGAAAACAATTTTTTTATTTCAACATGAACGTATAAAAAAACTCACTTGACATCACGCAGGGAAAACATCTTGACATTATGTTTACACAGCAGTTACAGAACCGTCACATGGACGTATAGAAAACGTCCTGAGTCTTGTCAAGTGTATATTTTCCAATGTCGTTCCAGCCCAGAGAGAAGTGAAGTCATTTGTTATGTAAGAAAACATTATTCACCTGGAAGCTTTTCCAGTCTAAACTCCAGAACCAGATCGTGGCTGTAGACTAAACAGACATGAATTCACACCTACACACACACACACACACACACACAGAAACTAGCTGAGACGCAGCTGCTGAGGTCGGAGGTGCAGTATCTTTATGAAAAATCTCTTCTCACATGTTCGGTCGTTCGGAGCAGATTGAAATGTGGAGCTTCTCTTGTACCGCAGCAACAACAGTATCTCACTACACAGCCTGTCCCGTCCCTGCTCCACACAGACCATCCCTTTAGACCTGAATGAACAGAACTGCTGTTCTCTAAACATCGCCAGTTGGCCTCGGGCCGCGGAGTGAGAGCCTTCTGGTGCTCACGCTGCTCGGCGACTCTGCGGCGTCTCCTCTCCTGCCGCGGAGAGGGAGGTGAGTCCTGGACCCTCGTGAGCCAGACCCCCGTCATCTCCGTCTGTGGTCGGCAACCTGGAAGAGAAAGATACAGATTGGAGAATTGCATTTGGTACAATCCTCTGGCTGCTTGTTCATTTTCAACCTGATGTAAAGAAAAACAGGGATTAGAGAGTGAGTTCAATCCAAAAAGATGTTGAAGGACAAAAGACACAAAGGTCCACAGATACTGGATTCCTGAGGAGGATGTGAACTACTACTGATTATTGATTGTAGTCAATGAGTCCAGCTCTGATAAATTCAGATCCTATCCTAATACATTTGTTGATGTAAGTTTTGTACGCCTATAATTATTTTCCTTGATCTTTGAAAGTTTCCTATTACTGTCCTGCAAATGAATACAAAGTTACATTTTGAAAGGGGGTAAAGTTGTTCTCTTGAAAAACATCACAATGCACAAATCCCCCTGTAAAGATTAGTGTGCAGATCTGTCTGACCCGGACCAGTGTTGTCTGTGGTTCTGTCGGACCCTGACCAGTGTTGTCTGTGGTTCTGTTGGTCCTGGACCAGTGTTGTCTGTGGTTCTGTCCGACCCGGACCAGTGTTGTCTGTGGTTCGCTGGTGAGGGGACTGGACTCCTGTTCCTGCTGAACTGAGCCAGTGGTTGTAGGACTGATAATCAGCTCAGTAGGCACAGGAGGCCGAGTCCAGATCCTTCTCATCAAACACTGGTCGGCCTTGAAACACCTGTTAGACTTCATTTTCCTTCAGTGTTTATAACAAAGTGCCATCGTGAGGCAGCTCAACACTGTGGCCTCACTGAGACTGTGGCTGGTGAACGTGTGGTCGACAAGGTGGAGCTATCAAAATGATTCTAACATTGTTGGAATAAAAAAAAAGAAAAGGGTTTCAAGACTATTTTAGGATTTTGATCCTAAAAATGTAGATATAAATCCATCAACATCACGTTCCACAACCTTCTTGAGACCACACCCCCAAATACTGCACTAGTTTACATAGAGAAAGCTGCATATACAATGGAGTCTCATGCAGCAGCTTCACATGGTCAAAGTGTGGCTGCCTGATGGAGAAAGGGATGGAGGGAGGAGGGAGGAGGGATGGATTGAGCTCAATACGTTTATTTTTGGTGTCCTCCTTCATGTTGCCTGGTGCTTTGATGTGCCGAGCACCATTTCCCTCCCATTAGAGTGTAATAAATCACCTTTCAGATACTGGCCCTGATCGCTATTCCTCCCGTCTACAGGCCTTTGATGGTCATTACTCTTTTAACAGGGCCTAAATATAGGTCTAAAAATGGCAGGCTCCACATGGCCCTCATTTCTAATTCACACATCTGTCCCCGTTTAGTCGCCATTTTGTCGTCGTGAATATAGAGCGTGATAATAAATCCTCGGGGCGCCGGTGCTGATCGGCCCAGAAAAAGACCGGCCAGTTTAAAAATACATTAACAGGCATCTGTCACTGTTTTGATTTGCATTACAATCAGGTGGAAAGAAGGTGGACGCCCACGTCCAAGAGACATTTGTATGTTCATTTGCTTTGTGTCAATACTGGAAACTTTGAGTCGTATATGATTCATTTTTGGCAGATGGAGCAGATGTAACTAACCAATTTGATAAACATGCACATATTGGTAAGGAGTGGACCTTTTCCTTCGTTTTTTTTATTAATAAAGCTTATCGACTGATTCCAGAACGCTCCCTCACTAAACGATGTAATACTGGAAACCAAGCATTTGGGTTTGACCCTTTTCCAAATTCTTGCTTTTTTCCGGGATCCCAGTTTCTCTCTCTGATCTGAGACGACACAGTAAAAGCATTTATCGCAAAGTAAATCTATTTTCAAAACACTTCAATTCACCCAGAAAATGACAGCGACAGACCCAAGTGACGGAAGGCTCTGGAATCATCGAAAAGATTTCCATCGGTGGCGCCTCAGTCTTGTTTTCATGCACAGTGTGAGAATCCATCTGCTTTCTGTCTGGATCCCTCCTTTCCTCGAGCTGAGATTAGATCAGAAATCAATACACATCAGCCAGGGACGTGCAGGCGCTACTTCTCACTGCCAAGCTGATTTACAGTTTAAAAACTGAAACGCTAGAAGGTGATTTTAAGAACAGATATCATGATCATCCAGTCCACCTTCTTTTACTCTGCTGTATCTGGAACCTCTTCAAATCTGGTTCACTTAAACTGACAATATGTTTCTTCAGCAGCTAAAAGTCTCTCAGTCAAAACAATAACAAAAGAGCTAGTCTGATCATCTATACATCATGAAATTGGATTGTGGGAGTTGTTGCCATTGTCGATGAAAATCTAGTGCAAATCGTGTTCACGTGGGAGGTTGTGTTTGATTCACGTTACACAGTTATCAGCCGTTAATAATGCTGATCCAGTACGAGTCACCAATACAATCAGAGAAAGGAAAAAATTGCCGACTGGCTTCTAGGAAGTTCTAAATGAGGCCGACTGTTCCATCCAACACGACCGAATCATAACACGATCACAATGAAACGTTACCTTGAATCAAATAGAGGATGTTTCTGGGTTTGAACATTGTTGGAATCATTTGAGATTATTTAAGTTCAATAGTCAAGAAAAAATAATACAGACATTGTTACATATTATTTCTTTAAACTGAACTGATGAGTCGTCGTGCTGGCGTGTGACGGCCTTTTCCAAATATGCAAACAGAGCCTAACAACCAACTAACCCGAAACCTATTATTAAGATACATTTATTTGTCCCAAACACTTGCACAGACATGCACAAGCACACTCATGCAAGGAGGGAAATGTTGGGGGAATATTCTTGCTGAGGGGCACTAGACAGGGTAGGGAGAATCCTCTTGGATTTTTGGACAGATCAATCCAGGTTCGTCTTTTTGTTGTTTCTCCGTGGAGTCGAACCAGAGACGAACCAGAGACCTTTTCTGCCCATAGTCCAACTTTCTGCCACTAGTCCACTGCCTCTCCCAGGGATTGGGTGACACGTTCAAAAAAAGGCATTAAAAGCGACTCCTCCCTGATTGATGAAATATCTGTCGGCAGTATTAAGTCTCCTCAGGCCTCATTAGGACTGGAAGTACAGTCTCTCTCTCCTGAGGTTCCTCGCTCTCACCTTCACTATAGAGCCACAGAGCGTGCAACCAGCCTCATCTGCAAAAATTACCCCACTTCACTAAAACGAGACCGAAGCGGAAGAGGCGCGAGTGCGAGAGCAAGGAGGGAAGATGAAAGACGCAGAAAGAACAACAGACACAAAGTGCAGCTCATTAGTAACGTGGCCCGGCGGTTCTGAAGATGCCAGGAGGGGTTTGATTCGTCTGGGTGAGACGGGGTCTGGGGCGGAGGGTTCTTTAACATTTGAGCGAGAGTTGAAGGAAAATGGGGGATGAGGAGAAAGGAAAGGGGGGCGGGGGGAGATGAGATAAGAGAATGAAGGGAAAGGTGAAAGAGGATGCGGGACAATCAAGGAAGGAGTGAGAACAAATGGAGGACAAAGGGGAAGGAGCTCTGAGACTGAAATGTATGAGCGCACATTAGGTAATTAAAGTTGGAAAAACACCACACACACACACGGACAGACACACACACACACACAGCCACTGCGACCATGGAATCTTTCTCCTTTTCTTTCACAACCGTTCATTGTCTTCTCTTGTCTGCTTGTCTGGGTCATGCTCTCCTCAGGTGCAGAACTTAGCCACTGTGAACAAAGAGGAAATCAATCACTGTTCACCAATCAGCTAAGCTCTGTGCCTGGCTGGAGAGAGGATACAAACACTGTCTGTCTGACTGACACGTGTACACACACACACACACACACACACACACACACACACACACACACACACACACACACACACACACACACACACACACACACACACACACACACACACACACACACACACACACACACACACACACACACACACACACACACTCCTTCCAAACACCCACATCTGGCCCTCTGGCTCCCTCATCCTCCTTTTTTTCTTTTCCGCACTTCAAAATCATCAGCTCCTCAAACACAATCACACTCTTAGATAATCACGTCTTTTGAAAGTTTTTGGGGGAATGAGTGTGTTTTTTCTATGTGTGTGTGTGTGTGTGTGTGTGTGTGTGTGTGTGTGTGTGTGTGTGTGTGTGTGTGTGTGTGTGTAGTGGGGGCTCTTGTTACCATAGCAGCCGGCTGGGTCAGGGCTGTGTGGTAATCCCTGGCAATGTGATTTTATCATAAGTCACAAATCAGCACGCCAGGAACCCTCACAGCTCAGACATGAAAGAACAAGATCTCCTCCCTCTCTCTCTCTCTCTCTTTTTTTCTTCCTGCTACGTCCTCAGGTCCAGTCCACCGTTAAACCTGCCACCACTCACACATGGAAAAAACATTCCTTTTTCTTTTTGTTCTTTCTTTCTCCCTCTCTTCCCCTCCCTCGTGTCTGCCATCAGGAGTCACGGAGGAGCGGACCTGTAGATCCTCCTCGCTCCCTCTCCTCGCCCACTAGCTCCTCGGTTGCCCCTCTCCTCCTCTCCCATTCGCCACGCTTGGCTAACCCGGCGATATGCCCCTCATTAAGCGGATCAAGAGGGATTCCAAAGGCATGTACCAGGGGAAGAAAAGAACGAGAGAGTGAGGGGAAAAAGAAAGAAAGAAAGGGGGGGGGGTGAGAGAATGAGAGGGAGAGACCACCCTTCTCTTTTTAAAGGGTTGTGCTTTTAGGTCTAAAAAGCAGAGTGGAGGGAGTGTTTCTTGAGAGACATGTTGTTTTCAATTAAACCCTCTCGGGCCGCCTCAGCTTGATCCCACTGTTCTGTGGTCTGTCTGTGTGTGTGTCTGTGTGTGTGTCTGTGTGTGTGGGAGTGGGATGGTGGGATGGTGGGATGGGGGGGGGGGGCAGCAAAACGTAAATCCATCTCCCCACAGTGTAATATGCAACAGCAGCGAGGAGATCTGTTCATCCATCATTTTAATTGGACAGAGATTTGGACCCGAGCTCAGCTGACCACCGTGATCCATGGATGTTTACAGAGGCTTGCTCGCTCCGGCCCGATGGGAGACCAGAGTCAAAGTTAGGACATTCATCTCTAAGTGTTCTGCTTCTTGTTTTGTTTTTTCGGTCCATGCTGCCCCATCTCATTCCCCCTGTGCTTGTGGGGCGGCTCCACAGGGGGGTGTAGCGAGGGGGTGAAGGATGATGACAAGAGATCTGCAGGCACAGACAGATAGGCGCTACGAGTGTGTGTGTGTGTGTGTGTGTGTGAGAGAGAGAGAGATTTATCAGGACTGAGCCAGATGCTGAGCACTTGTCTAGAAAGCCTTTAACATCCTGTGCAAATGTGTGTGTGTGTGTGTGTGTGTGTGTGTCTGAAGATAAAACGCCGTCATGTGGTGTCTCGGCCTCGGTCTAAAAAAGGAATTAGAAGGTGTAAGTCTCAGGTTGATGTGGACGAGCCTCTCGACAGAGCCTGGTTTGGTGGGAGGTTAAGAAATCAAAGAACACTGAGCAATATATACATTGTGTCAAAATCTTACTTTAAATGTACGTTAAGAAGCCGACTTTTCTGTGACTCACTCGCTAACTTCTGCTCATGTGCAGTGAGCTCAGGGGCAGGAAGGCTGATCAGTGACAGACAGGTTCGCCAACTCATCATTTCATCATGTCCCGATGAAGTGATTGCTCGTGTTTATCACAGTCCAGCTAGGGCCACGCACACCGGCTTCTTTTCTTTCAGTTTTTTGTTCAGATGACTTTATTTAAAATAAATGACACATTCAATTACATCATTGTACTGTCACATTAAAGTAATGCATAGAACGATTTCTTTGTAATTTACTATTCCGTCTGAAATCTCTCCCTTGTCTTTGAAGAAGACAGGGAGGAGATGTCAAGATTTTCCCAGTACCACCGCGTACGTTTCCGGGAGGAAGTTCCAGACCAAATCAGATTCAATCAACCGAAACCTGAACTGTGACGATCTTTAAAATCTGTTAATAACTTAATTCCCAATGTTTGCTGTTTCTTTCAGCTTCTCAAATGAGGATTAACTGCCTTCCTCTAAAGTCGCAGTGATGTAAAATAGTTTCTGGTCTGTTGGGCCGACCAAATAAATGTGAAGATTAGTTTTTGAGTGTGAAATTCTGCAGAGAATAAAACACTAGATTCTAAATATAAATGTAATTTCACTGATATATAGTATATCCACAGTGTATTGTATGTAACACTGTGTTTTACGGCCCTGAGGAATAGCCGGGGTTACTGTACTGGTGATGTTGAGACAAGAGCCATGTAACTGCCTGCTCCCATTATTCACAGGTCTGTGTCAGTGGTTCCGGGTCTGTTATAAAAAAGATCAGCGGCTTCAAAGGAACCTGTCTCCCCTCAGGTCCTCCCATCCGCTCCCTCTTCCTCCCTCTTCCTCCCTCTTCTGTCCGTCTGTCTGTCCAAACCATAAATTTCACTCTCCCTTTCATTTCGTGTGAGACCAATAAACCCCTCACTGCTCAGAGTTGTCAGAAAGGCCCACTGGTTGACAGTTGTGGTTCCGCATAGACCCACACACACACACAGTAACACACACACGGGAGGAATTTCAAGGTCAAGAGGATAAAAATCACCCTACATCGAGCAGAGTCCGTCTCCAGCCCCTCAAAAATGCTCGCTGACCCGTTCTCTCTCTCTTTCGCTCTCTTCCCTCCCTCGTTTGTTTGAGGAACACATTCCCGAATTCCTTCTCTGACAAACACATCCTGATGGCGCTGCTGTGAAACCACGGAAAAGGCCCCATTCTGAGTGTACACACACACACACACACACACACACACACACACACACACACACACACACACACACACACACACACACACACACACACACACACACACACACACACACACACACACACACACACACACACACACACACACACACACACACACACACAGTGGGCTCAGGAAGGAATGTGCTGTATAGGTAGCCAAGTGACTCAAGTGTGGACTGTCCGCTGGGGCAGATGGAATCAGGATCAGTCCAACACAAAGCTTTCTTTTCACAGAAGCCATTTCAGATTAAAAGGTCAGATGCAAGATCAAATATTGACTTTAAAATTTAGAAATACGTCAAGACAGGAGAAGGAAAACAGGACGATTTGAAACGATTCCATGATGCAGATCATTGTTTCCTATGTGACGCTCATCCAAGCTTTATTATAGTGATGTTACTGATACTTATCACCACAGATGGTTCAAGTTTAAAAGCACCAGCCAATTAAAAAGCATCTGTTTCACACTATATTTCGTCGAGAGACAAACTATTAGAATTCTGATGAAATATGTCGAATCCGACCAATTTATGTTGGCTGATGAAAAATCGATACGAGCCTTTCACACACACACACGTCAGTTTCAGTGGTCATCTCTGCAGATACGCACAGTTATGAAAACTTTTTTTTTCACAGAATAATCAATGCAGAAAATACGTAAAAAAGGTTATTTTCTTAATTCAAGTTCCATATATTTGGTTGAATTTGTGCTTTTTCAATAAATTTATAGTAATTTATAATTAAGTTTATGGTTAAACTGTAAACAATGCCTGAATAAAATGTCTTTGTCATAAAGGTTCGATAATAACATCTTAGGAACCATGTAATAGGAAATGGTTTACTCCCTAATATCAGTACCAACATCCGGCCCCATGATGAACATTGGTTTGCCTTTAGAAATACGGACAGAAAACAGAGACACAGCACGTTTGACACCCAGTGAATAAAAAGCTGAAAATGAGACTTCACCTCCAAACGTCATAAGATCATCTCCTCCACCACTCTACGTGCCGATTGGTCCATCTCCTCCTGGACCAATGAGAGGCAGCGAGCAGCCAGAGCCTGCTGCTCGGGGTCCTCTTGAACCATCAGCTCCCCGTACAGATACACACCCATGGCCTGGAACACACAGGTCATGGCTCTTTTTCTTACTATGTCATACAATGACTCAGCGTTTTTTTAAAGTAAAGCTGTGTGTATTTACTTGGTCATGAACCAGGAAGTGTTCCACGTCTCCGTAAGCCTGAGTGTATCCGTGTTTGACCACCAGCTCACACCAGCGATGTCGGACCTGGAGAAAGAACAGCATATTATTAACATGGACCAACACAGAATTTATCAAATAAAGAGTCCATAAAAATATATTCAACTTTTCCTTTTCGTTGATGTTATACAGGTACGAGAAATCAATACACCCCCCTTCTCTTGCTGTGGGCATCCCACCTGAGACAAGACCAAGTCACTCAATGTACCGGGGTATAAAGTTGACTGGAATATCAAACCCCACCATTACACAGATGTTTGCAGGATGCCTAGCGATGAGGTCATGTATCAGAATTCTCATTTCATCAACCTGACCACAGACATTAAGAATAGTTTATAGAAAAAGCCAATTTACTCCCTGGTTGTCTCATGTGCTGTAGTAGTTCATAATGAGGCATTGGTATTAAAATAAGACACTTTCATAACCAGCTTTAAGGACTTAGGTTTTAAAAGTGATGACAAATCCCAGTGTCTCATTTCAAACTGAAGCACGACATCCAAATAAAAAACTGCTCATCAGTCTGTGCAGAGGCTCTGATGAGGTTATATAAGGTCTGAGTTTCTGTTGCTCATCCAAACCACATGAAACCATTTCCAAATTCAATATACCCTTTGTGTGAGGGTATACATTACCACTAAACACAGTTCAAAGAAGTATTCACATGCAGGATTGGTGCCGATGGCAGAGATTCCTCCGAACGTCCCCATGTTGGAAGACATTTTACTCGTATGCTCTTCTGGTCCGTGCACGAGAACATGAATGTGAGCAGATCTCCTCAAAGCCAGGAACAAAAGACAAACAGCTCGTCTGTCACAGCTGCAGGATCCACTGACAATGACGAGGCTGATCCAGAGTCAGAGGATTAGCTGAC
Organism: Limanda limanda; assembly: GCF_963576545.1. Taxonomy (NCBI): domain Eukaryota; kingdom Metazoa; phylum Chordata; class Actinopteri; order Pleuronectiformes; family Pleuronectidae; genus Limanda; species Limanda limanda. Next base: position 18,494,429 of record NC_083640.1, on the reverse strand, counting down.
GTGAACTTTGCTTTAGAAACGGAGCCATCCCAATCCAAAGTTCACGTGTAGAACTTCTATTTAAATCCACGACTATGTGTTTTTTCTGTATGTGTGCATACGTGTATATATATATATGTGTGTGTGTGTGTGTGTGTGAAAGCTAATCCCTGGCCTTTCTCCCAGAGGATCAATAGGAGCTCTGTTGCCGCAGTTACAGGAGAGATCAGAGACTGGCTCTGTCCCTGCCTCAGCCACCACCCATCATCATCTGCTGCGAGCGTGCACGTGACCATCGGTGCACGTGCACAGGCGTGTGCACGGCTGTAGTTTAGGGGCGCAGACACACTGATGATAAAAGAGACAGGAGGACGATGGAGGAGAAAAAAAAAGAGTCCCGATGAGAAATCTGTTAAAGCACCGTCACTACGTTACAGCCTGACAGTTTCCCTCCAATGGTTTTTTTTGTGGCTGTTTCAATCTCCTCCATAACCATCTCCTCCACACTCAGGGTAATAAACTAGTCCTTTGGAGAGGACAGTGACCAAGCGTGGGATTCTCAGTGATTGATTCGATTTCAGCAGCTCAAGCTTTGGGCTTTTCGACAGCGCTTGTACAGAGAATCATTTTAAGCTTTCTACAGAGGAGCCAAATGATCCACCTGAGATCTGTGTCAATGTGAGGACACTCTTAATAGGAGTTTTTTCTTAAACTTTCAATTGTTTGTGCTGGAAGTGTTTGCGCTGCCCTCCACCTGTTTATGCAGCAGGATGAAGGCAAACCGAGCGGCGCTCCACTCAGCAGACGCACTTAAATCCTCACATTAACTCTGAAAAATCCTAAATAAACATGAGCTTAATTGGTCTCAGAAGGGATTTCTACTTCCTCTCCTCATCCAACTTTAAAAGTCTTTCTTCTGCTGTTTATGCCCGCCGTCTGTTTGCACAGCAGACCTGACACAAGACAAAAAGTGCAAGTCAAGTGTATCTTCTACCTTCTGCCCACAAGGGAACACTGATATATGTGTGCGTTTGCTTTCATGAATGTTGGAGTGGTGCAGAAGCAAGTATAGTGCGGGTGTGTGTGTGTGTGTGTGTATATGTGTGTGTGTGTGTGTTTCTGTGTGTGTGTGTGCCCTCTGGTGCCATCCCTGCCCTTTTGGCCTGCGAAGCCCCAGCAGCTGTTGCCTGCGCTGGGTTACATTCCTGGGGAGAGCCCTGGGGCAGAGCAGCTGCCTGGTGCACCTCTCCTCACCCCCTTATTTTTTTATTTGATCCGTTTTCCTCTGGCTGGGGCCCCTCTCTCTGACAGCACATGCAATTACACAGTGACATTCCTTCATTTATTACTGCACCCACACCCCTGCTTCACCCTACACTTCCACCAGTCCACACACACACGCTACAAGTCATGCTAACGTACTTTGTGCTCCCTCGCGTGACAAGTAATCTTGCAATCAAACACGCAAAAGCAAGCATGGAGTGAAGAGACAAAACGCAGTGTGATAGTCGTCCTGATTGGTCCACATACTACACCCCAGCACGGGGCTTTATTCCCTTTTTCGGCAAAAAAGTGATTGAAAATGTTGAACTATTCCTTTCTAGTCTTTATCCTTCTTCTACATTCACGCTCCACAACTATCCAATTGCAGCTATTCTTATTTTCCTATCAAGTCATTTGCCCAATGGCACCTATTAGGCCTGGAAGGGATTTCTTCCTCTGTAATCCCTCGCAAGGTTTTTAAGTTTTTCCCATTAGAGTGTTTTTTGGACAGAGTGTTTTTCCTCACTTGAGGAGCTGTTTTTGTTTCCAGTCTTCTATGAGCCTGTGGAGCCCTTTGAGCCGTTTTGATTAAAGGCTGCATAAATAAACGCGAGGTGACTTTTTCTGTAGTATTTCTCTCTCAGGCTTTCCTTTCTGAATAACTTGTTCCCCTCGTTCATCGTCCCCTCCTCTCCTCCGCTCCACATGTTGCGGCCGGTTGAACCAGACGCCTCTTGATGTGGTCTCGTGAAGTCTCCAGCCACTGGAGGAGGAAACATAACCTGTGCACCACACACACAATATGCCCAGTGTGCTTGACCAACAGATGGCCTTCGACACACTCCCACAAAACCAGAAATGCACTCACGAAACCACACACACACAGACACACACACAGATGCACGTGCACATGTAGGGGTCACACAGCATCTTGCATCACATGAGGATCTTATGAAAGGCAGTCACGCACACATTTCTCATACATGCAAACACATGCTCGGGCTCACACAGACTCTCATACACGTATTCATGGTCACTCACACCGCTCACAAAGCAGCTCGCTGCACGCACACCGGTGGTCAGCCACATATTTCCTTTCACTATTGTGTACGTGACCATGCAGATCACATACAGGGAAACTTAAGCTCGCACGCCAGTCGTCACAGCAACAAAAAAAACGAAGACAAGCTCCTTTTATCAAACTTCATTCAGCTTTGCAGAGAACAGATGTCAGCGTGAGGTGCTGCTATATAAGAAATGCACAAAGCAATAAATAAATGAAGTAATAACAAAATAAAGTCATAAATTGTGTAAATTAAAATGACTAAATATCACATTTCTCATTTACGTGGCATCAAATCCTCAGTAGATGAGTTACTGATCACTAGTGGGCCCTTTAACAAAGTTCTATTGTCAGGTGATCCATCAGTCGGATCACAATGCATTCTTACAAACCGCCTTTCAGAAACCATCACCATCATTCCCATAATTCAATATTCATCCACTCTGAAAAGCTCTCACTCTCTCTCAGGCAAACAGCAACGCGGCTCCAGAGGCTGAGCAGCACTCAGTCCGGTATTTATCCAGGAATTTGAAACAGATCAATCATCAATCTTCTGAAGAGGATGTTGTCTCAGGCAAAGAAAAGCTGAGCGAGAAGTGGAGACGGGAAAGAAAAGGCAAGAAACAGAGTGACAGACAGAAAGAGAGGAGAACAAATGGCCACGTTTATAAGAAGAGATGGAGGTGATTAACCTCTTCTGAACGAGATCACTAACATTAGGACTGGACCATTGCCTTTGGACAGGTGTGTGCAGCTGTGTGTGAGTGTTTGTGTAAATGTGTGTTTTTTTTTCCATGCATGACTATGTGCATAATGGCCCCGTGTATTTTTAGAAAACCCTGAAAGTTGTTTCCTGGAAATTACGGAGGCGAATCTGCTTTCATCTGCCAGGAAGTGGGACTAAAGAGGCCGAAAACCTAAAGCTGGACCCGCAGGGCGAACGCAGGGCGACCAGGAGGTCCATCAGGAAAACTGAAGAGTATTATTATAACCTACGGAAGTCCAAGTTAAGTCTCTGAAACAAATCATGCTTTCAGATTCACAGGATGCTTTTGGAACATAGATTTAGATGAAGAGGTTTTTTTTGTTATTGTGGGAACTTGAACACGAGGCTTGTGAGGAATGTAAATAATAAAAAATGGTCATTAACTGCATCTTTAGATAATCTGGATCAGTGTCAGCTGGCTCCACACTGTAGAACATCTGAGCCCCATTATATACATCAGTGCCCCAACAAAACAGCTCATATAACTAAAGAGAACTTGGAAAGAACTGAATATGTATCGAATGTTTCTCTTCCAGAAAACCCATGTGTTAATGATGGGGGTTAGTGCGGACAGTTTACAGGCTCGGCCACAGCTGTACAGTGAGGAACGTGTGATCTGTCCACGCACACGCACACGCACACACACACACAGGCACGCACACACAGAAGAGCCCAAACAGAAATGGACACACTAACGCTGACTCACAAACATTTTTAATAGTACCATTAAAGAACTTTGGGCTAAGACATGAAGCGAATACTTGTGGGCTTCAGCTGTAAAGAAGAGAGCTGCTATTACTGCAGAAAATGACTGCACATTACCGAGAGCTGCGTCGTGGGATGGGAAGGGAGACTTTTTATTACCGGAGGAGATCCAGAGAGTTTGGAGCCGTACAGACGGGCGACAAATTAAAGGGAAAAAAAAGTGTCATATTAAGGTGCTGGGCCAGGAACAGCTTGAAAATCAGTTTCAGTGCTCATTGAGGTTTATTCACTTGCACCACGGAGGTTGTGATTTCATTTCTTTTTGCCTGTTAGCAGGATTATGCAAAAACTACTTAACCAATTTTATTGAAATTTGAAGGAAGGGTAGGAGATGAGTCAGGGAAGATGTGATGGCAGATCCAGGATTTCTTTTAAACTTTCTTTAACATTGTGACATAGGATGAATTTCACCAATAATTAATGGATCTCGATAAAAAACGATCTGTCATATTCAGGGGACTAGTATCTATGAGTGTGTGGAATTTGACTGTTGGGCCTTGGTGGAGGTTCTGGAGCTTTACTCACGGGATGAACACCATTTTTCTAAAAATAAATAGCACTATCAAACACATTGGTCAAAATCTCTCATCGCTGTTGAACTGCAGATCTGGTGAATGTTGAAGCCACAACATTTCCTTCACTTCATTTCCCCAGTGACCCCTCATACCGTATGGATGAAGGATGGTCATCCTGTTTCTCCATCTGTACATTCGCTTGTGTGTGGGTCCATTCTCTATGTGCATGTGTGTTGTGTGTCTGTGTGTGGACTCACCTCAGCGTCTTGCTTGTGCGGGTTGTAGTTCCTCTGCAGAGAGCGGATCGTCGCCACGCTCAGCTCCGATTCCTCCAAGAGAAGCTCCAGGAGCATCACCAGCTGGTCCGACTTCAACTGAGGAGACAAACCAATATACAATATTAATAGTGCTGACTAATACAAGCTCCTTCATAAACCTTATTGACATTTTTACAAATATTATGCAAAGAAAAAAGAATACAGCTCCAGCACCTTTAAACCACTAAACTACCAAAATAATACAGACCAGCAAAATTATTCACGTATTGCAGACTGTGCACCCATCCACAAACACATTTACATTATTTTCCATAAATGTCATTATCTTCGCTGTACTGGGAAAGGTTTGATGAAAAGAGAAAAAACATGAGGCAATTAATACAGAGGGAAGTGAGGAAACATAATAACACCGAGCTGAAGCGCTGATTAAATAAACATGGTAAACCAAGCAAAGTCTGTACAACTGGGAAATACTACAAAAAAAAGGCAAGAGAGGACAGAGGAAGGGAAAACAGGATTTGGACCGAGGACAGAAAGAGAAGTGAAACAAAGAAACGAAGAGGTATTTTTATCTATTGTCGTATTGTAGAGAAACAAAGACTGTTCAGGGACACAAACTGCCAAAATAAGACATCCTTTATAAACTGGTAGTCTTTGTAGACTGCAGTGAAACCCCCCCGATTGAGATTAAAATAAAGGAAACGCTTTGCTGTTGCCTGTTACTAGCAAACGCACTCTTCTGCTGAGTTGAAACCTCGAGGAAACAACCTATTTTCTTCTGATGACTAACATCATCAGGGACGGCAGCAACTCCGCGGTGAGTTTAGGTGATTTTTCGGCGGATGGATGTGGGCAGCGATACGACAGAGCCACTTCCTCCTCGGGGGGGAACATGCTGTGCCCAGCCTTGCCTCGCCTCGCCTGCCTCTCTCCCTGCTATACCCAGCACTCCCAGCTGCACTTTCTCTGGTCCCAGTCTGGGACACAATTAATGGCTGAAGGCTCAGTGGAGGCGAATGTGAAAATAGGTATAAAGTGCGTGTGTGTGACTGAGTGAAGCAGAGCACAAAGGGGGAGGAAAACACAAAATGACAGAGAAGGAGGCAGATGAAACTCGTCTCTTCTTGTAAACACAGGCAGCGAGATTACGGTAAATAGCTGCTTTTGTGTAATATGTATTTTAGAAAGAGCCTCTCCACTTAAATCTGTCTCTGGTAAACAACCTCCCAAGTGCTGCTGGGAAACAACTTGATCGAAAAACCAAGACGTATTTCAGCATGTAGCTGCTGGAGCTGAGGGAGTAACACCTAGATTCTAGCTGGCAAATGCTCAAATCAAACACGACTACCACTCCTGCTACACACACACACACACACACCGACAGACACACACCCACACACACACACCCACGCTGATGATCATATAACTCTGGAAAAACTGGTATCCAGTCTTTCCCTTCACCCTCTATTGACTCTCCTCCCTCCGTCCCTCCTCCCTCACATGTTGTGAGGGCTGCGTGTTGTCTGAAGTGGCGTCTCCATTTCTAAAGTTTCTCTTTGGGGCCCACCCATGATCCTCCTCACTCCCTCTCCCACTCTTTGAAAAGAGAAGAGGTCCATGACAATAAAACGCTGCTTTACACACACACACACACACACACACACGACACACCTGTCCTGTCATGCCTGTGTGTACTTATGGTGGTAATCAATACGTCTGTACCAGTGTCTAAAAAAACGAATTCCTGGTCAATGACGGTACATAAAAAACCCTTTAATATTGTTATGATGATCCTGCCACTGTCTCTCTCTTTCTCTCTGTCTCTCAAAACACACACAGACGCACACACACACACGCACACAGACACACAGACACACACTATCACACACACTGTCAGATAAACCAAAAAACAAATGATTGCTGATCAAAATGTCCGTGGAACTTTATTCATGCTATGGATCATATTATGTGCTATAAAACTTAGGTTTGTTTTGTATATTCTACCTAATTTCAACATCGATTTGAACAAAATCATCTGTCAAATATAAACAACGATAAATGTGAACTGACAGGCAGAAAAATATTTGTCCATAAAAGTTAGATCTGATGTGAAAATAAAGAATTGTGAATTAAAGTAAAAGCTGAATATTCATCCATCATTGCCTTAAACCTAATTTTATCTGTGTTATATTACTGAATTGATCATCAACTGCGAGAAGACTTAATGTCAGTGTGGGTGTGTGGTGGGGGAGGAATAGATGAGGGGGAGACAGGGGAAGAGATCAGGGGAGAGAGAGAGAGAGAGAGCAATTATAGGGGAAAAGGTGAACTCCATGGCTGAGTACTCCTTATTAATGGGTAGAGTCTGAAGAACACTTGGCACATGAACACTTGCAAACAGCGCAGACAACGACACACAAACACACACACACACAGTCCAGAGCCTTGATCATGTCAGGGTTAACAATAGCCCTCAATAGTACAGTGCTGAAAGCTCTTTACCACTGAAGGGGGGAAACATATTCCCCTCATCTCAACCATCCATGAGAAAAGATCTCATTTCTGTATTGTCCATCAAAGCTGAGGAATGCTAATGATGAAAAAGACAGAACATACAGTCTCTCTCTGACTAACACACACACACACACACACACACACACACACACACACACACACACACACACACACACACACACACACACACACACACACACACACACACACACACACACACACACACACACACAGGCCTGTAATTTCGCTCATATGGATATTACATATATATATAAGAATGTACAAACCAACATAGACACTCCGCTCACATGCAAACCGCTGACATGTGTTGGTTGCATGAAGTCTATATCGAGCTTTGCAAGGACCTCTGGGAAATATGCTGCTGAAAATGTCCCCTTCACACACTGACCTCTAAACCTCGGCAGAACAATGACACACATGCACGTACACACACACACACACGTACACGTACACACACACACGTACACGTACACACACACACACACACACACACACACACACACACACACACACACACACACACACACACACACACACACACACACACACACACACACACACACACACACACACACACACACACACACACACACACACACACACGTCTACATCGACAAATATAGACTGTTCAACATGGTGATTGACAGCTCAAGGAGCAACGGCTATAGGGAAAATAAACAGGATACGATTTCCACCACAATCTATAAATGACAAAGTATACAGAGAGTGTGTGTGTGTGTGTGTGCACATACATGTACGGTATGTGTGGGTGTATGTGAGTTTGGGTCTTTCGTGACATTCGTCATGCATGTTTGTACAGAATAAATCAAATCTTTAGAGCTGTTGTTCCTAATGAGAAAACAAACACTCTCTCACTGCATCATTTCATGCTTAATTGTGATATTTCCACCTAAGGCTGCAATAAAAGACTATTTAACAGTTCAATGAGATTATTATTTCTGTGCTGCACCTCCTTCTCTTGTGGAAAGTATGAAAAATAGTTTTTCCCAAATCCTTTATTTTTTTATATTCTCTTACATCATTTTTCTTCGCCCCTTCCAACAATCCATCACTTGTTCAGTATTTCCATAGCAACGGCACTGAGCGGCACTCTCTGCGTTCTGCACGGTACATGGGCGAGCGAGCGAGCCCGTGTTCTTCCTCAGGAGCCTGACAAGACTGATTCTGAATATTTTCTTTTTGTTCACCTATTCCTTGCATCCTCTGGTTAGGGTTAGGGTTCCTCCTGTTTTCATCGCTCGCCGTCGTAAGTGACCAATCGGCATTTACTGTCACATCTCTGCAAGAGGCACCTCAGATAACCCCGGCTAACTGAATCATCGCTGCCTTCTCCTGCTTCTGGTTTGCAAGCAATAACCACCAGTCCTGGTTTTACTCCTATTTTTTTGTCATTTGTCAAGTTATTAGAGCGGTATGTCTTTAATTCTCCCCTCTGAATGCTTGTAAGTTCATTGCAAGTTGTTGATGATAAGGAAAATAGAGATTGGAAATGGCAGAAAAATGTGGATAAGTTAAGAGAGATACTAAAAGGAAAGAAAAGGCACCAAAGGGATTGTGTGAAAAGTCGACTATTGGACAAAACGACCATAAAATCTGTATTTTCGCCTCCAAAGAACAGAAGAGAACCTCTTTCCCTTCTCTTGGTCCCAATAAATAGAACATAGAGGTGCTCCTAACGCTTTTCATCCCGTACCTCCTCTCTCACTCGCTGCCTCTGTATCCACTGGGGAGAGGCCGCCGCTTGTTCAGTCACACTGCATTATGGGGGCTGGAGACATCGAATAAGTGTGACATTATAAAACCAAACAGTGATTTCTGAGAGGCCATTGAACCGTGTGTGTCTGTGCGTGCGTGTGATGCCATTCAACCGCTCGGCCGCCTTTTATTTCTGTCTGACCGCAGGCTCGTAAAAACACATTCTGGCACCAGCAGCTAAAGGCCTCAGCCCACGCCGCCTCAGGTACTAAGGTTTCACTCATTCTTCCCCTCAAATCCCTCCCTTTCTCTCTCCCTCTGTCTCTGTCTGCATGGCCGTCTGCTCCCGGTCGCCATACCAACTCCGTTTTTTTTTTTCTCCACTCGTCCTTTCACTGCTCCAAACTGTGCGTCTGGCTCCTCCAATTAAAAATCCCCTCCTCGCCTCCTTTATCTCTCTTTGTCCATCTTTATTTTACACTTGATTTAAGGGCCCAAACATCCATCTCCTCAAACGGCGCCGGCAGGCTCGCGTCTCTGGGAGAAACGTTGCTCCAGGCAGCTGTTAGGATCCTCTTGACAGCCATGACAGCATAAATAGCATCGCAAATATGTACACTTTTAATTAGCCTGTAAGTGCTCCATACAGCTGCACAGAATTAAAATGCAAAGCAAAAAAAACTTGGGCAGGTGGTCACGTATTATACGGCGAGCAGGAGACTAAAGAGTGGAAAGGAAACCAAGTGATGTAACGAAACTGGTGGTTGTTCTGGAACATTAAATGTTGGCCCTTTCCACAATTCTTATTAGAGTTCTGCAGCACTCAGTGGAGCGCATACCTCCACCAAGGAACAAGAGTCCCCTTAAATTCACTCGAGCTGAAACTGCACACACCTATAGAAATCAGTCTCCTAAATATGGCTGATCATCCGTGAAGTATTCCCAAGGAAATCAGGAAAAATGTGAAGGAAAAAACACCCCCAAAAAAATCCTGGATCAGGTTCTTCATTCCATCCGTCCAGGAGCTAATGCACAATCTTGCTTTTACCTCTCTAATAATTTTTTTTTATTTCAAGTATACGCAAGTTTATATAAACACAGATAAACCTGAAAAAGAAAGTAAGGAGTGTGCCATTCTTTGCTTTCAACGACAACTGATGCCGCCCCCCACCCCCCTCTCCCTCAAAGTGTCATGTCTCCATCACTGCCGATCAGAGCCAAACAAGATTAAAACCTTTGTCTTCTGCAGAGTCATATGCCCAATGTTTCCATTCCCATTGCAGACCAAAGCCAGATGTTAGCAGGTGTTGGTGGTTTTTTGACCAGTGGAATAAGGGGCCATCGAAACAAACACATCAACCAACTTACAAACAGACGGGGGTGTTACTACCTGTCCCAGAAAGAAACAGGTGACTTCCTTCCATCCTCACAACCTATAGCAGGTGGCCCCTTTGATACAGTAACGCAGTATGTAGCATCTGTTTGCCAATGTGTGGGAGAGTTAAGTAGTAGCGAGAGGAGCCGTGTAAATAAAAAAGTAGCTGCTGAAAAAACAAATTCATACACTGTGGGGACATGATACTGCAATCATGTGGTTTCATGTGGCCTTAAAAGACATTAGAAAACTGCCTGCTGACATCATAGGTTTTGTAAAACCAATTTCGGGTAATGGTCTGGAGAAAACACACACACACACACATACACTGAAAGGTTATCTGCGAGTCACTTGTTACCCTTTCAACTTGTGAAATGGAGCCGTCTCCTGCTTTATCATCGCCCAAAATGATGTCACACCTGCTGCTGCAGCATGGTGACGGTCTCACAGATCGTGTCGGTCACAGACAGATGACCTCAGCGATGACTATCTGCTCATTAACAGCGTCCAGTCTTTGTTCTCCACCCTGACACCGGCTGTAATCAACATCTCCAGCGTCTATCTCCGGGGAGCGAGAGCGGGATGAGGGCGCACGTTGTGATGTGTTTATGTTTGTGTGTGCGGAGCCGGCTGCTGCAATCAGTCGTGAGCCCAATCATCATCATCATCATCTTGAATCACAACATATAACAAGCTTTTCAGAGAGTGAGAGACACACCAGGACCCGAAAGAAAATAACAGAAGAGAAAGAGAGGGGAAGGGTTTGGCGTTTTGACCTTGAAATGTCGACCGATTCACGGGTTAGGTCGTCTCGTCAATGTAGAATCTGACACAAACACATGCACTGACGACAGGTGAGGTGTCAGGATTGTTAGCCGGTATGAGAGCGGGTATAATGGGAGGGAAATATTCACAGCACGTACAACACACTGCCAATCAAACGTGTCCCTTTGGCAAGCAAACAGGTCTATGTGCCTCATTACTCGGCGTTACTCGAGTGTACTGGATACATTTTTTCTGCTCGTATGCAGAGACCGACGAATGTCTGCGCTCTACATGAAAGCTTCATGTGTTCTTCTGCATGAATAGCCTATAATTAACCCCCTCGCTTTCCCTCTCACCCTTCAGGTTCACAGCCTCGGCAGCTAGGGGTCATCGCGGGGTTGCAAACCAGGGGTTAAGCTGGAAAAGCATACCCAGTTGACCCGGCATTCGGGGGGGGGGGGGAACACACACATACATACAAAGTACCACAACTACACAAGAGTGGGCAAGTACACATGTGCATGTACTTTCAGACACACCAGGACCCGAAAGAATAGCCAACCCACTGGCACTGTGCAATAACCCTGGATCTTTATAACCCTGGATCTTTATAATAACCACTGTACAGTTTCTCCTGAAACTATATTATATTATATATAATATATATTATAATTATATTTAATTATGGTTATCTTATTTCACTTCACTGTATAACCGTAATACACATACCGTGTTATACCTGCACTTCTTTTCTTAGACTGTCGCACTGTTTGTATTTTGTATTGTTTTGTGACTGTTCGTATTGTACTGTTTTGTTTTGTGATGTGTATTCTGTGTAAGCACACTGAGAGCCACTTTACTGAGTCAAATTCCCTGTTTGTGCAAACTTACTTGGCCAATAAACCTGATTCTGATTTCAGTGGGCAGGAGGCTCCGCAGCTCATCACGTAGCCTTCCTTCATTTTCTCAACACGATTTATTCTTTCTTTGTGCAGCCACAGAAGATGGTGTGTTTGTTCGGTAAAAAAATCTATGTCCCCGCAATTTGGCGATGATCATAGAAGCAATTAACATGTGTCCTCCTCATTACCGCTCTGACTCACACTCATTCACACACCTCCGAAACAGGGTAAGTTTAATTAATCTCTGGCACTTCATGATTTGACGCAAGCCACAAATCCAGCCGTCTCCAGTGGATTCCTCCCTCGCCTCCCTCGTACCATTCCTTCCCCTCCCACCATCCATTGTTTCATTCCTAATGGAGCCACAGAAAACTCCTCAAGCGCAGCCTTTTTTTTTTTTTCCCTCTCTCAATCTTCTCACCTTTTTCTTCCCAATTTTGAAAAGGCACAATTTCCCTGTAGGGCAGCCATGGTCTCTTCTGGTCCTGGGGAGGTGGAAACAGACTTTGGCCTCCTCCTCATTGTGTCAACCCGCAGTGTCTTCACATGCTCCTTTCACTGGAAGGGTATAACAAGCCAATTTGATCCAACTATGCTCCACGCAGGTGCTACAACCAACCAGGAGGAGTCACAAGCGAAAGCTGAACCTATGTCTCAGTAGTGGCTGCTGCCGCTGCACCAGTGTTTTGCCCTCGCAGCACCCGGACGCCGTTCAGAAGACAGTGGCCTTTGAAACACAACTGGAACAAAAGGACAGCTGTTTGTGTGTGAGAGAGAAAAATCTGCAGCATTTGCATCGCTCCAGTGACACGTCCAAACAGCTGGACGCCAGCACAGACAAAGAGAGAGGAGAGGAGGACGGGATGGTGGAGAACAGAGATGTACAGACTTCTTGTTTCACGAAGAACAAACTGATATAAGTGCTTTTCTAAACGTTATCACAATGGTTAAGTCTGGTGATTTTCTCCTTGTATCTTAATGCAAACTAATTCTGAATCATGTCAAAAGTTATTAATCGTACAAACAAGTATTATGCATTTACCCAAAGGCTGTAATAGATCATAAATCTGCATCGTAGACCTCAAAGTATTAAAAACAAATCATGCTCTTGCCGTAAATCTTTACAGTTTTAAATCTGCAGGTTAAATTGCCCCGACAAAAACATCATCTACCAGGAGATGATTAAGTCCCATTGACAGGACGTTCAATAATAATAGTTTGGGATTGAGGTTCTCTGTCCTGAGCTTCTCCCACCAGACGAGTGAGCGCAGAATATATTGCTTTTATTCTCCGACTCTTCTCGACTCTCTTTGGATTATTCAAGTCTTCCTTTTTATTAGGTTGATTTGGCACCAGTGGCCGAAGCTGTTCAGCGACCTTTCCCGTAGGATTTTATGTAGAAGTCTAGTTTTCTCTCACTATCACTTGATTTACATTATTCTGGAAGGTTATTATAGAATAACTGCTCAATAAAACAAGATATATGTCTCCTACCCCAGCTTCAACGAGTTTAAACAAATGTTTTAAATGTTCAAACTCTGACAACAATTTTTCACATATAACTTTCCTTTAATGTACACATTGAATGTTCCCTTTGATTAGTTGACTTTAACTAAAGTAACATCCTGACAGAATTATTCAAATACATGCATTGTTCTTATTGGTGTTACTGTTTTCTCTTTTCCACCGGAGAGTTTCAGAGTCCTGTGATTTGTCTACATCTCGCTTCAGGGGGAGTTTATTCCTGCCAAGAACAAAATTCTGAGGCAAATGCTGACGTCTCTATCCCAGATTATCACCATATTAGAATCCACACATATGGTTATCTCACGGATCCTCAGCCGCTCCTTTCCTGAACACATAAGGAACGAAAGTCTGAAATGTGACTAAGGCTGAAAATAGCAGAGTGCCCAGGTTTAATTTCCTCATGTCATTTGTTCAGGACTAATCCTGGGAGGGTGAGAGCTCGGCCCGGGGCTGCTGGTTAAATATTATCCCTGAGGAGGATAAAAAAAACAACAGCGGCTACCATCCACACAGCAGTTTCCTTTACAGGGTTTTAGGTAAATATTATCGCTGGAGTCTTCTGCTCTTGATTATAATTACAAGGGTGAAAAGGGCACAGAGACACAATGGTGCACACAGTGAAGACTGCGAGCTGTTGGCAATTTCGATGCCGTGCCATTCTAAAACGGTTAAGCTTCTAAATGTCAGCGAGCACACACTGAAGGAGAAAAAAAAATAAAACATGCATACAGCTCAGATTTGTCCATTCAAGTCAGGCTTAGCCAGATGACAACAATAATATGGGTGAAACACAAACATGGACCGGTGATGACCTCAACCGCGGAACGATAACATCTACTGCTGCTGAAAGACACACAGAGAAAGAGAGATACAGGGCCAGAGAGGGAGAAGAAGAGGGGAAACAGGGACGAGGAACTGGCTGAGGAAGAGGAGGCTGACATCGGCACAGCCTTCAAAATGAAAGGTCACAGTCAGGAGGAGACTATGGATCCTCCTGTGGGCCTGAGTTAAAGACGGAGTTTGTCTTGCTGCAGGCGTCTGAGCTCAGTTAACAAGTTAGACGCATCCTTGTTGCTCTTTGAATGTTCTTGTGTGCAGTATAAATATATGCTGCACACCGACACACACACAGAACTATGGCATCATGCACAGACAGACACACACACAGATATACGACAGATGACACCACAAAAAGTATTTCAGAAAGAGCATCACAGAGACACACACAGAAAAAAAAATATGGAAAGAAATTCAAAACCTGTTGTTGTCTTTGCATTTAAACCACAGGAATACAATCCCTTGTGGGTTTTTTTCCTCCTCCGTGATAAGACCACTTCCAGCTTGGCAACACATTATTTCCCAGACTGGGGGGTTTGGAGCTGAAGCTGTCGCCTGCAGTTTGGCTGTTGGCAACAAGTGAATGGATTTTTACATGCGTCTGTCTGACTGTCTCGATGCTACATTGCACCAGACCTTTGGAAGGATTAAGAAAGTCTTTCTGTGTTGTCATTCCTTGGCAGTCATTTTACCATTCTTTCACATTTCCTTATTTGTCTAACAACTTCAAATTATGCCCTTCTACACTAATGATAATATTTTGCAAAACAAAATTTTTCCACTACGTTTGAGCCCCTTTGAAAAACTCTGATTTCTGTGTATCCTTGTAAAACGGGTTGTTTGGGATATGATGACGTCGCAGCTTATTTTGCTATATTCAGTTTCTCTACATTTGTTTAGCTCGGTCAAGTTTGCAGGTGAATTTATCACCAGTCGTCTGCGTTTGACTAAATTTTGACGAAATCACTTTGGGATTTAGGAACTTGTAATGAGTATTTTTCACACTTTTTTGACATTTAAAATACTAAATGATTAATCAAGAAAATAATTCGCAGTTTAATCAATAATAACAATAACCACTACGCATATGGAGGCTTGAGGCCGCAGGTTCAGTTCCAACCCGGCCCTTTGGTGGGGGTCTTCCCCCATTCTCTCTCCCACACTTTCACTGTTCTCTCAATAAAAGTCAAAAGACCCTAAAAAACTACAAAAGATAATTGTTAACAATAAACTATGGTTTCAGAGAATAACGGAAATATTTCAGTTTAGGACTGATGTTTTTTCCAAGTCTCTCCTCACTTCTAGGAAGAGAAAGGCTGTTTCTGGAACCAAAAAAGTAGCATGGTATAAATTCCCAGCGAGAGGAAAGTGAAGACAAGCCCCCCCGCCAGTCACAGCTTCAGACACTTTCTAGTGGTTTCACGAGCAGCAATTTCTATTATGCTTAGCGTCTCCGAGTCGTACGGCTGACATGACTTTGTGTGGAAACGTGTCTGTATGTGGGTGTTTTCTGACAGGGCTAATTGCGTCAGGGCCGTCTGAGGGCGACGCCGGCTCCCCGGTCATTACCGGGAAAGACAGATGTTTTAGCACTCAGCGCCGCGTTTCGTACACGCACAGACACACAAAACATAACATTACGTACTACACCTATGAAAGCCATGACGTGATGCCTAAATCAGGTTTTATGTGAGAGGCATTGATTCATTTCCCACCACTAAAACGCCAAGCTCGGTTTTTACAGCCCGGCCCAATATTGAACATGACTCCACACTAAATATCCTGCCGAGGCCTCGCTGGGTTTAACACCGTGACCTCCGCGCTCCACTGTGTTTTTATAGAAACGCATTATACTTACTGTCTGAATTAGTGTTTGAATAGACCCTAAAATGAACAATGCGTAGCTGTGTGGGTAACAAAGTGCAGATTTTGTACATCGTGCGGCGGCCATATTCAGCCGGCTGTGCTCTCGCGCTCGCTCTCTCCCTGATGCATTTTCCATGTGTGCTGGAAAGACAAACACAGCTGCACTTTAATGACACTCAAATGCTTCTGGGATTCAAAATGTGTGTGTGTGTGTGTGAGTTCCTGTGTGTGTTTGCGTATATGCAAGTTTCTTTTTGACCACTACAGTGAAAACCCTGTTGCATTTAGTCTCTGTGCAACTACCGTCAGTCTACCCTCAGAACTCGCCCCTGCAACTGCCTCACTCTGCATGTGCGTGTGCATGTGAGCGTTTCCTCAGAGAGTCATGAAGGCCTAAGTGGTATTTCTGAGCACCTATATGGCTGCCATTAAATAGCTTGTCAGCGCCGTCAAACCCCTTAATTTTTTACAATATACCTCCCGTTCACAAACACACACACACGCACACACACACATGCACACACAGACAACAGGGAGTCCCCGGACGAGACGAGACAGGCTGTGAGCTTCAAATGACCCCGAAAACAGAACTGCTGCTGAGTGATAAATGAGACAAATACAGGCTGGCACTCACTCCCTCTCACTTTCTTTTTGTCTTGCTCTCCCTCATTAACGCAGCGTAAATGGAGCCGTGTCTCCTCTCTCTCCTCTCTTCCCGTCCCTGCACATAAATCTTCCCGTTGCTAACACTTGCGGATAGATTCAATTTTTTTTCTGAAGCAGCCTTTTCCTCGAGTTTTCTTTCACAACATATAAAAAGGGGAAACAGTTTACAGTTTACATCAGCTCGGCGGTCGGTAACTACGGATGTGCAAGAGTCAACAAAGACTTTGTAATGAGATTAAAACAGCCTTCACAGGACAACGTGAGTAATGTGTTAACAGTATTTTCCGTCGAATACACTTTTTATTGGCGGACACAGCATTTAACAGAAAAGAAACAGCATATTGAAGCACCCGGTTATATGTTCTCTTGTGCGTGTGTGGGATTGTTGGATTTATGGATTATTACACAAGTTTTGTGACCAAACAAAAAAGGTACAAACTCAAACACCCACACGAGTGCACTGAAAAGTGTTATTGGCAGGTAACGCTGGATCGACAGCGTATTGATGCAAAGGCAGTGTGAGAGAAGGGTGAATCAAACAAGCAGTTGTTTGCACACTGATCCCTTGATTTCCTCTTTCCTCCTGTTCAGCACTTTTCACAACAGATACCGCAGAAAATGACAAAGCCAGTACGATACTTTCATTGATCTGTTTTTCTTTGCTTTGTGCTCCAGCTCAGCTGTTTCTTCAGTTGTCCTGGATTCACCCTCTATCGCTCCCTTCTCACTCTGATTGGTCTCATACAAGAGCTTGAGCCTTGAGGAATCCTCTTTTTAATGTACTCGGAGGAATGAAGCGATCCGCTCTTCTGTACCTCTGGGTCCGTATTGTAGGTCAGTGCCATGCCACATAATGAAGAAGCGTGTGGGCTCTGCACTGCTGTCAACCTCTTCACAACTGTTTCTAAAGCTGAGGTGCACTTGTTCACACCCGGGAGAGAAAACTACATCCACCTATCTGTAAATGTTTCCATCTCTACATCCACCCATTAGTTATTTATTTTTCAGAGAGAGTACCAAGAATCTACCATCCTCCTTTGAGTTAAACGCAAGGTTGGAAATAAGATTTGAGAATTGGAAATGGTGCTGAGGCAGGCAGGATATTTATATGAAGGGAAACACAAACAAACCAGGAGGAGCGTGACCGTGACATAGATCGAGGTAATCGAGCAGGAGAAGGGCTCTGACTAAGACAAGACAAAACATGAGCTCTCGGTTTTGGCATGAAAAATTCTGACATGGACCAGAAAAAAGGATTTTGAAAATGATGTAACAAGACAGTGCATCTGACAGACCTTCGCAGCACCGGCCTCTTTTAACCAGCTATGGTAGAATTGTGTCAAACTGTACAGAGGATGAGGGCTGCAAAAGGACAATAGAGTGTTCAAAACAAACTCCAATCTCAGATGTTACAAGAGGCTTTTGACTGCAACACACCAAACGGTGGAATCACAAAGGTGGAAACAAATAATGGCTGCCATAGCAACTTATGCAAAGACATGGCACCAATTTATATTGCTGCGATCTGGATATAAAAGGACCTCTATCAGGATAATAGACTTTGCTCTTACTGCACTGCTCTATATGGCAGTCCATGTTCCAGTGAACAACACCTCAGCCTTCAGCTTCTCACACTACGAGTGGCAATGAGCTCAGAGAACCAATGCATCACTCTTCTCCTGACAGCAGTCTGCCATGGAGGTGCCTCTACTGGAGCTGGAGAGTTTCAGACAACACAGTTTGACAAGCGCTAAGAATCCGTCATGATAGTCTGAAGATGCTTCGACAAAGTGAGGACAGCTTGACAATGAGTTGGACCCATAAAAAAAGCATATACTACAAAGCTACACAAAATAAAATCCCTGTGACAACCTTGGTAATTTTATTCTGTGGCGAGTCAAACTACAGTGTAAATATTTCTTTACAGCGATAGGAAGGATTTTATTTCATGAACTATATGTATGCAAAGTCCCAGCCTCCATTTATTTACAATTAAAAGGTTGTGGCTCACGGAGCTGGACTCAACCCAAGCAGCCTTCAGCTGATCCCAGTTGGTCTAATGATGGAGACACATGCACGCACATGCACACACACACACACACACACATTGCTTCTCTTCCAACCATTTCCCATCCTGATGTGATGAAGTCTGGCCGGAAACAGCCATTTCCCTGAATGTTCCCATCCCTCCTCCGGCATACTCCCTCATCCCTGATTCATTGCCAATAAATCACAGAGGGGAAAAGGCACAGAAAGAGAGAGAGAGAGAGAGAGAGAGAGAGAGAGAGAGAGAGAGAGAGAGAGAGAGAGAGAGAGAGAGAGAGCGAGAGAGAGAGAGAGAGAGAGAGAGAGAGCGAGGGAGACACACAGAGTATGACAAAGTATGAGATAGACAAAGTAGAAGAGAGGGAAGGAGAGATGGCTGCGTGAACCAGGAGGAGACAGTTCCCTGGAAGCAGGAAAACAGAAATGAATTGCCAAATATGGCTGCGTGTACTTTGTAGTGGTGACGTCCGATCGAGAAAACAAGAACAACTCAGATGTTATAAAAACACCATCACTAAACAGATAAGCGTTATTTCATGGGTACTGGTGAAACTCTAAACAAACCGAGAGGACAAGGTTGTTTGGGAGAGACACACAGACTGCTGCGTAATCTTCAACTCAAGCTTTCGTATCTATGACACATGTGGACTTAAACCACTGAAGTCTATGATTGCAAACGCAGACTATGATTAAAGTCAGTCTGTCCTTTGCTGTATGTCTCACAGATAAACAGTCTCCCACCTACTTCAGCTTCATTTACAGTAATCAAAGTGCCACACACACTATAACGATTTCCACATCGCTCTCCTTGTTTTTCTCCCCATCCTCCACTTACAAAAGCCCACTATGGCAGAGTTATATACGCCACCTGCAAACCCCACCCAACCGAAAAGGCTTTTGATCATGCCTTGCCGACTATTTACTCTTCCACAGGGGCTACGGTTACCACTTCCCTCCTCCCCTAACCATCAACATCGCACCTCAGCCCAACACAAGGGATTTCAGTCACCACTTAAACTTGCCTCATTTCTCTGTAGGTTTACATTATATCCAAAAATAGAGTTTGGCATCTGTGTCATTAGTCTCTAATACTCTGAGGCCTCTATTGCTTCAGAGGAGTAGAGTTTATTATCAGTTAAACAGAGTAGCTGACAAACAGAGGTAGGAATAACAACACCCAGAATAGAGGTGATGTGCAGCAGCGACAGGAGACTGGGAAACTTGTTGAGGGAAAACATCAAACTCTAAAACATCTGATTTGTTATTAGTTGGTTGCATCAGTTCACCACTGTTAAACTAAAGGGCAACAAATGATACAAAATCTCACACCAAGGTTCCATACCTGCTCTGCATCATTCGATCTGAGCACTACACTCACAAAAATTGGGAATTAGAAGTTTGGTCAATATCATAACAACAAGTCAAACTTCATCTGATGAGGAAGAACACGTGATTACAACTGAAAGCTCCAGAACAGCCACTAAATGGACCTTGTGGTGAGATTGTTGTGAGACAATAATATCTGCCTTATGCAATGTTTTTTTTCCTGACTCCATTAAGGTGCATTTTAATCTCCAAACTTGGTTTTATATAAGTTTTTTAACAAAAGCCTTTGTCTAATAAACCACAATAATCAACTTACACTGCTTAATAATGTTATTTGTATTTGGAAGTTGGCCTCCTGATCCCACAAATCTCAAGTTAACTGAACCCTGTCTGTTTTCACCAGATGGCACGCAACAGTCTGAAGTGCAGCTTTGAGACAGTCTGTTCCTTTAACCCTAATGTTGTTGACGTTCTCTCAGCCACCAGCACAAACCTGATGGTACATGTTTTTACACTAGCAGATTCCACGGACCATGAAGGTGCAAATGAGGTGACAGAGTGACTCATCGTCCGACACTTCTAGATATGCGGAGTTGCTTTCGGAAGGTGTCCCTTTTCTAAGATACATTGCCACACTCAGTTTAGGTCTCCGTGCAAAATCTGTGCAGATAGAGTGTTCATGATCATGTGATATAGCCAGTGAAATGAATAATGCAAAGGTTGAAATCATTAGGTGTGGGTTGATAACAATCAAGATGCTAAAAGTGGGTTAATTTAAAATAAATTGATAGATTGATAATGATTACCACAAAGTTTAGTAAACAATCATTGTGCAGCCTTAGCTTCAGAGAAGTGTGCAGTGCAAATTTAAAAAAATTTTTTGTGCAGAACAATTTTATCAGGAAAGACAAAGTTTTGGATTGTGCTATTCCCGGCATTTGTTTATCCAGTGGGAGGAGCTACTGCACACTTTTCATATACATAACCCCATTACACTCATAGTATATTATATTATCTATTGTATAGTCAAATTTATAATTTATACCTCTACCATATATATTATCATATTATATCATACTCTTTGTATATTCTTTGTATATATAAGTCTATATACACATATTTATACATGTGTACATGTTATTATTATTATATTACTATTATTATTATATATACTGTTGCTGCCATTATTACTATATACTGCTATTATATTGGTATAATTACTATCATATATAAATATATATTATGTTATACTATATACTATATATACTGTACTATTTTTATATACTGTCTAACAATAACATTACCATCATATCATCAGTACTATAACCATCATCTTGCCACTGCACCTTATCTACCTATTTATCTTGTGTTTCTGTTTTTATTCTTTCTACCTCAACATTTTTTATTTTATTCTACTGTATTGTATTTTATTGTATTCAAATATACCGGCTGCTATGACGACTTAATTTCCCTTTGGGGATGAATAAAGTAATATATCTATCTATCTATCTATCTATCTATCTATCTATCTATCTATCTATCTATCTATCTATCTATCTATCTATCTATCTATCTATCTATCTATCTATCTATCTATCTATCTATCTATCTATCTATCTATCTATCTATCTATCTATTAGATACGCCTGAACGACACAAGATGAGCCACAATGAATGTGTACAGAGCTTATTTACAACTTTAAATCACCAGATCAGAGTACAGTTTTAAAATTGACCATTATGAGAGAAGGTAAAAAATAATGTTTATTGGCATTTGCTCTATCTGCCAGCCATTAAACCCATTTCACTTTCTGGTTGAAGCCTGGCTGTATTGACCTGCTCTCTTCAGGTATTAAAGGTTCAGGTTTATTATGATACCTATTCATCATGTTGATATGTTCTTTGGAGTGGAGTGCAGTTGATCAATATCAATATAAGAAGTGCATTATAACTCACAAACTGCATCTTAAAGAACAAAGTGAAAAAATTTGTTGACCAAGGCTACTTACAGACCTTTATCCCCTACAGGGTTTCCTGTCCTGATCAGCAGGGGCAGACGGACCCTCTCATTACCAAGACCGCAGATGAAAATGAGAGCAAAATGAGGCCCATTACCACACGGGCGTGACTAATATCCCTCCGCAGACCCCCCCACACATACTGCACACACGCACGCTCGTCTCACGCGCACATCCGAGTTACATGTTTTCAGGAAAAAAAGTCAGACGCGCACGCCAAGCTGCTCGTGAATCAATAACGCTAAACAGAAACAAAGACGAGAGGAAGTTGGTAATAAACTTTGGCTCTATTAAATTGACCAGATCTCGGAGTGCTCTGTGGGGGGTGTCTGGCTCCTAACCGCTGTGTGCACATATAGGTGTGTGTGTGTGTGTGTGTGTGTGTGAGTGTGTGTGTATTCCCTAATCATCCATGATGTCATTAGTGTTTAATGCAACCCCGGCTCAGCCTAATTCCTGCCCACTAAATGTCTTGCCTTCTCTATTCCCTCCCTCCCTCACTCGCTCCTCTCTCCCTAACCACTCCAACCAGTCCTGTGATACTTCATCTCTCGTGTGCTTCCCTCATCTCTCCAAATATCCAGTCTGCTCGCCATGTCCTCAAATGTCCGCAGCACATTCATTACCTCAGCGGAATTCATAATCATCAACCTCTAACCCCCCACTAGTCTCGCTCCCGTTTCAATCCTCAGCTCCTGCAAATTTGCATTACCGATTTCGGTTGGACTTCTCTGCCTTGAATTTTTTTCCACTTCATCTCTTTCCATAGAGTCATTCCATCACCTATTTCCACCTTTTTCCTGAAACACCATCTGCTATTCTCTATCCACATGGGCTTTTTCCATCCAAGCCCATGATTTTGTGGCTTAACTTTTTGTTACAACTCCAATTTGATCAAAAGTCCATTAACAGTTTATTTTTTAGGGGGATAAATTTGACAATGGGGGAGGGTGACATTTGAAAAATATAAATTCTCTGTGGGGAGCCGGAGAGTCTCAAAACTATTGGACAATGCATGGACACAGATTTATGTCAATATGAAAATAAAAATAAAAGAATATCACATATATTTGTAGATGTTGTTGACACAGGAAGTGAAAATGATAAAATCTCTGAAGCTGCGGTTTCAAAGTCTGTATTTAAGATATCAACGTTTTGATTTCAGGTTGTGATTTGTTCAAATTGCCTGGATTTCATGTGTTGATTTGATTGGATGATGTATTTTGATTATGTCGATCATGTCACGTGCACATTTCTCTCATTCAATGCTCCAGTTGTACGTTTACCTGTGGTCCATCTAAACTTTTACCTCGCTGTCAACCTTTTTACTGCCTTCTCAATGTTTTTTCTTTCTTTCCTCTCCTTTGCCCATCGGGCCTGCGGAATGATTTATAGCCTTGCAATGGGCTGGTAGATGGAGGGAAGAGAAAGGGAGGAGAGGTGGATGAGGGGAGGAGGGGCTGAGTAGAAATTGGGCTGTTTGGCGTTTGAAGTACATAAAGGAGTAATATAAAATACACCTGGTCCATCCACGGGGCACTCTCTGTAAAGAGAAACAAAGGTAGGGGTGAGAGACGAAGGAGGAGGAGTAGGAGGAGGAGGAGGAGGAGAGGGCCGGGCCGTGGGGAGGAGAGGGGAGCGAAAGGGAGGGGAGGGGGGTCACTTCGTGTTTCCTTTCAGGATGGCTTTTATGGTTTAACTTCAAACGGTGACCTCCCACACCCCACACCCCCCTCCCCGCCCCTACATCCCCCTGCTCCCTCACTCCATCCGTTCCACCGTTCATCCCTCCCTCTCTCTCAATATTGTGTATGGCCAAGTGGACAGTAATTGGCTATTCTTTCATGAGGCTGATTTCAGCACTCTCTTCCCCCCACAGGAAGGGGCCTTTTTGCTGCCCCCTTAGAAGTACGTGGATTGTGTGTGTGTGTGTGTGTGAGTGTGTGTGTGTGTGAGTTTGTGTGTGTGTGTATACGTTGTTAATATGCCAGACAGTAGGTATCAGGTGGTTGAAGGGAGCTGCACTGGCTACGGACTCTACAGGCATTTCATTCACTGAATGCTCCACATTACGACACAGGAATTGGATGGAGGTAATCTGATATGGAGAAATCACGGTGATGTTTTTGTAAAAATATGCTCCAGATTTTAAGTACCGCTTAAAAATGTTCACTACATAAAGTTTACATTACATGTGTTGAAAGCTGCAGTCACAACCGCTAAAAGCACATTTAAAACCCTCAAAAGTCATTGGATTTATACAGTTCTTGGCAATGAATAAGTATTTTGTTTTTCCTTTCACCCGAGGGCACTTACCTTACTTATTCATGCCTTTAAATGTACTGTACGAAAAGATAAGAGGCTCTGAAAATGTTTCTTACAGTCTACAATATCCGAGCATACTGCAAATGATATATAAAAGCCGCTCTACTCTCACTAATGACTTCTGGCCCTCTGTGGCTTATAGATCAGTGTGCGTTCATTAATGATGCAGGCGTGTGTGCAAGTGTGTGCGTCAATTAGTGTGTAGAGAGGATTAGGCGTCCCCAGAGAGGCCTAATTAACTCTACACACAGGCAAAACCTGCGCTTTAGGAGCGTTTTATGGCATTTTTCAGGTTCTCTTTTTTGGGGTTGTAAACAGTGAAAAGTGAGAGAAGCATACGAAAACAAGTCGGGATGTATAAAAAGTATAAAGGCCTCATTCAAGCCAGTTATGTCCTCCAGACAAACAAGACACGTTCTCATATATGCATTGACCATGCACACACACACACAGACACACACACTCACTGTGGAGGATGTGTGATGTATACAAGCTCTTAAAAGGTTACTTGGGCAGAGACACAACATAAACACAGTCTTAAGTACAGGGTTGTCTGTCTCCGCAGACACAACACAACAACAGAATTTGGGATTATTGTGTTGTAACACTGTTCCACTCAGAGTGAGTCACACCAACTTTACGAAAGCAATAAACACAGGAAAACAGAAGTTTACAAAAAGAGAAAAAGGGTTAAGGCCAGATCCTGAGTAGAAGCAGAAGGAAGGAAGATACCGGCCTAAGTACAGAAGAGTGCCTCCTACCTCTTTGTAGTTCACCTTGGGCTCGATTCTCCTCCGCTTTCTGCCCTTCCCCTGATGACTCCGACTGAGGAGAATCCATTTTACAGCCTGCAGGAGGGAGGACGGTGGGGTGAGGTGGCGAAGGCGGGAAATAAAGTAGAGGTAGAGAAAGGGAGAGACCAGAAAGAAACAGGTTTTGAGTAACAGGGGTGAGACAGTATACAGAGGAAAATACAAAAAAGGATGACAGAGGACAAAAGAAAGGGAATAAGAGAAATAAATTAGTTTTTGTATCTTATAGCAGGAAGTGAATCAGACTTACAGTGCACTTTTTATCTCTCAACTGGAAAAGCACCCAGGAATACACACATGCACACTCTCAGCGAGCCACTAACATGAGCGTAAAGTGGAAACACCCTTGAACGTCCGTCTGCCTATAGCCCCCCCCCTCCCTTAACCCACTCACATTAATTCTAACCTTTCAGCGCTCACTCGTCCTCCATTTATAACCGACGCAAACTGCCGGCTAAGACAAAAGAATAATAATTTAAGTAGGTTTCTGTGACGGAGCCTGGAGCGCAGCAGATCCAAACACCACAGATCTACATTAAACAGCCAATCAGTGCCAAACTCAATCTGCTCTTCTCATCCACTTTAATTCATGAATAAAGTGTCATAAGTGTGTTTTTCCTAAAATGTTAACAACATACAAAGTCTATAAATAATTTCTTTGCCCAAAAATATTCTTCTCAGATCTGTTTCAGTTTTATCTTAAAGGAAAGATTGACATGAGAATGGGAAAATATAGGCAAAGCGATTACAAACACAGGACCTTTATGGGAAATCTGATAGGGAGGCACAGAATGACACGCAACAGATGTACAGCTCTGTGTGCCGCTCTTCACTCAGAGACGGACAGAGGGAGAGACTGGAACGAGGGAGCAAATGGGCAGAGGAGAGGTGGATGGAGAGCAGGAGAGGTATAGAGATAAGAGATGGTATCAAACCGTGCGGAACAGAGTGTGTGAACGAGACAGAGGAGGGAAAAGAGAGGAAAGCAGAAACCGTGGGAAATAAACCAGAAACAGGAAAAAGGAGATTGATGGGAATCAGATCAAGCAATCTAAGGTGCAATATTTCTAAATGTGAGAGATGCCCCCCAAGTCTGTCTGGCACTCCCTGAGGACGAGAAGAAGAGACAGGAGAGGACAGAAGAGGAGGAGAGAGAGAGAGAGATAGAGAGAGAGTGCTTACCTCAGCTTTGACTTCTTCTACCAGCCTCGCCTGTGACCACACGGAGCTCCTTTCATACAGCCACTGAACGACAGAAGAGAAGGGAAAGCAGTGAGCCGGGGGCAAGTGATCGGGACAGAGAGGAATGCTTTGCAGAGGCAGAGAGAGAGAGGAGAGAGAGAGAGAAGGAGAGAAGGAGAGAGAGAGAGAGAGACAGAGAGAGAGAGAGAGAGAGAGAGAGAGAGAGAGAGAGAGAGAGAGAGAGAGAGAGAGAGAGAGAGAGAGAGAGAGAGAGAAGCAAAGCAGGAAGGGGAGGGAGGAAGGAGGAGGTGGGAGCGCGATCACTTGTTTCTCAGACGGAAACTCGCGACTTGACTCCGGAGGATGAGAGAAAAGAGGAAGAGTGGAGGAGAAGAGAAGAGAGAAAGAAAAAAAACAGGAGGAGGAGATTAACAGAATGAAAAAAAATCACCTGAATTAGCCTCCGAGCAACCATAGGACAGACGGACACGCACACACGCACACACACACACACAGAGCCATACACAACCTACGCACAGACAGTGAGCACAAACATACAGCACTTACTCTCTAACCTTATTAAGCTTTCGGCAGAGCTGCTGCTTGAGTGATGTGAATCACACAACAGGGCGATGACGGTGAAGGCTGCGTGTGTTTGTGACTGTGTGTGTGTGTGCATGTCTATCTATAGTCATGAGGGCCAATTTTGGTTTAATACCATCATTGTAAGGACATTTTGACATTGTGAGGACGTTTGGGGCGCCCCTCACAAATAAGGGTTTAAGACTTGGTTTAGGTTAGGGTTAGGCATTTAGTTATCATGGTTAGGTTAGGGTAAGGGGATAGGGAATACATTATGTCAATGAGTGTCCTCAAAACTATAGAGACAAGTGTGTGTGTGTGGTCCAGAGACGGAGACACACTAGCGTACATGAAAACAAACAAGATGCAGCAGCGCTACATCATACTCCTGCTGTAGAATCCATGATACACAATCCACAGACATCCCCAGGTGCACACCATGTTCCTGCTATTAACGTTGCCATAGCCACACACGCAAAGTTCAATACTATAACTGCATGCCTGAGTAGTTCTCTCTGTGTATTACACAGTAGTACTCCAGCAGAAAGAGCATGAAGGTGTGTGTAGAAGCAGAGGACACAGAGGGAAGGAGATGTTAGAGTGGGCTGTATAGAACGTGGTATTGAAAGAGTAAATTGACATTGTGTAACACGATACCACACATAGCTCTTTTTGCTGCCTGGATCCTCACCACCTTCCCCTGAGTATAGCAAGGCTTTTGTCTTCCTCAACCCCCCCCCCCCCCCCCCCCCCAGTCTGTGCAGTGTCTGGTGGATCAATAGGTTCAGAAGCTATGCTGAGAAGCAAATAAATCACATCCCTAACTCACTTAAAAGTAACTTATAGTGATCTGTGTTAGTTTTGTCAATCGACAGTGTTTTAACTATTTTAATTGGAATCATTCCACACAGGTTGAGAACAGGAACTTCCCTATTCTTTATAAATACATATAAACACACACTATGATGTGAGTCTGAATGAGTCGTTCTATTCAAAAAGTAGAGACAGCCAGAGTTCACTTTTAAGGTTCAGGTTTTTTGCAACTCTTAAATCAAATTTTTTTTTATGGGAAAAAAAGTATATATATTAAGTCTGCTGAATGAAAAGTTTTGGTCAATAAAGGGTCATCTTTATTTAAAATAAGGTATCTCAGCCTAGATCCATCATCCCATTGGGAGTGCTTACTCATCTAAACTGTGCAGTTTAAAATAGGCCGGCACTGGCCTTTCCATTCCACAGCTCTTACCCCGGGATCGGTGAATGTCATTGTTTATTATTAGGCCAAACCATTTCCTGCCTTTCTCCAATCCAAGCACACTGTCATGCGATGGATGGGAGAGCGACAGAGAGAGAGAGAGAGAGAGAGAGAGAGAGAGAGAGAGAGAGAGAGAGAGAGAGAGAGAGATTTTAAAAATGTGTTTGTGGCTAGTGTACACAATACACAAGCACTTGCATTTGTAAAAGGTTTCAATCGATCTGGCTGATCTTATTAGCCGCTGACTCGCACATCAAACGCACAGAAAGGCCTCTGAGAGAACACTCTAGCCCTCACCCAATCAGGTGTGAGAAAACCCCAGTCCCTCCAAGCTGTCCTTTCCACCCTCAGAGGCCCTGAAAGGCTCCAGTTACATCATCACATAATCTGGAAGGTGAAGGTTCCCAGACAGCAACACAAGCACAGACACACAAACACAAAAGCCCATACACACAGTTATAATTAAGATCAGTTACCATGGAGATAGGTGGATTGAAGAAGCTGATAAAGTGGATTGACGGGGGTGTGTGTGTGTGTGTGTGTGTGTGTGTGTGTGTGTCTGTGTCTAGCATTGAATTCCTGGTATCTTCGACCATGGCTCTCTCAGGATCAGAGAGGGCAGATGCAGAGAGGCTCCGCTCACCTTCGAGATACAATACCACTTAAATGAAGTACCGCATTCTAGCACTACAGCAGGTCACCATCAATGAGAATCATCTTTTGAAATAGTGATGTGGAAAATTCAAAAACATCTTCAAGTAGAAATGTTTTTCTGGATCAGGAACGCCCTTGTCAGCGCCCAACAGTTTCTAAAAGCCTACAGGTTATAGTCACATATCATTTAAGCTGAAGTATTTCTATTTTGACAGCTATATGCCTCTAACGTGAGAGATCACTTTTATTATGGCAGCGTCATTACAGTTCTTTATAGCTGCTCTGTACTATGGAAAATGTGATGCTGCTCTTGTCATCTCAGGGTAAATGTTTTAAAGGATAAATAAACATCTATCTTGGAATAACCGTAACACGACTGGCTTTAAATAGGATCCCCACAAAAAACCTAGAAGTTTAGAAATCTGGAAATGTAGTTGATGAAACAATCTCAAACCACATTGATTAAATATTCAGCCATTTAGGTGACAGCTTGTTTCGTGAAGCCAACATGGCACCAAATGTTTTTGTCGTTGTCAGTTAGCACAAAAGCAGCAGAGAAAATTAAGAATTACATCAAGTAAACTAAGGTATAAATTATGCCATGTTGCATTTGAAATAATAGGAAAAGGATACAAAGCAACACAGCTACAGAGTATGGGAGTGTATCTTAATGTGCAAGAAGTTAAACAAATATACGTCAACGCTCAGTTCAAGAATGGAAACAACTAATCTCTTGTCCAACCAGAAACTAGTTTGACTAAACATTGCTCCAGCATCACGACCCTCAAAACAACAGCCGTGCTCTAATCTGTGATTATGACAGATATATAGAGCATGAACATAACTCAAGTAGTTACTTATTTGAAGGTTATGACACAGAACTTGTGAACTCAGGTGGCAGAGATAACTTCATAAAAAGAATGCATGTGCTAGACTCTAAGCACAAACGACCTGTACTAGCAATACTACTATTAGTGGTACTCATTTATAATCATTTATTGGACACAGACAAACAAGTTTCATTTCAGTCTAGCTCGAATAAAGAATCAAGTGTTAAGTTTAAATATTTATTGTAATAATATAATATTTATTTCAATAAAATTATGTATAAATATTTTCATAATTTTTTTTATTTAAACCTTATTTATTTAACACAACATCAATGTCTTTTCAGTCTAACTGGGTCAAGGATGTAGTTTATTTAACTAGGTCAATATTGTAAAAATACATTGGAAATGAAACATTAAATACAAATGCCACTTACATTTTAAAATGCAAAAGCTGTATTATTATGTATACTATATAAATAAAGTATTCACCCTCTGGTAGTTTATATACATAAATATTTAAAGACATTTTAAAGGAAGACAGGAAGAATAAATAGAGAAAGAGAAAGACTCCACATACTGTACCTTTGGAATTCCCGGACGATCGAGCCACTCAGCATAAATAGCACTGAGGGTGAGGCCTTTTCTGTAACACAATGGCACAAGTGTTAGTATTATTCCTATTATTATAGCAATGACTGTTATTGCCCAAGACACCATACGAAAACATGGCTCTGGGAAAAAGCTGTTAGGGTCATGGCGGACTTGAGGTCTTGGCCAACACCTTAAACAAAACGAGGGGCACACCCACTTTCCCATACAAGGACAAGCAAACAGGCATGTACAGACAATGAATGGATTTCTATGTATGCATGTATGGAAGTATGTATATGTACACGTGTGTGTGTGTGTGTGTGTTGCTTTGGAGGGACTGATGGTTTACCAAAGTCATGCAGTATACAATGCACAAGACACACAAAGCGATACAGCTTTCAGAAACAAAAGGGAATGCAAACAAAATTCTAGATGCAGTCTGTATAGTTTGTTGGATAAATAGAAAGTAAACAAACTACACAGTACACAGCATTCTCCCTCCATCGTCATTCCTGCCGCCTGCGCTTCAGATTCCACATTTGACTATTACTGTACATTAATCTGTGATGATCAGCCCACTTGAGGAGTTATTTCGTAATTGACATTGTTGTTTACTCATTTTATCTCGATCACGCTCCACTAACTGAAGCTTGATTAGATTTTTTCTACATTTACCAGATCAACTTTTGAATAAACTTGTTGCATTCACGACAAACGGAAAATTAATCCTTAGTTGAACCCTCCTTTCTTTTCATCCTTCTTTCAAACTAAGCAAACAGGGAGGGGCAACTGGGTGAATAAGATAAGTCCCTGAGCCCAGCAGGACTCTCGTAGCAGTCAATAACATAACATAACATAAATGCTAGATATACTATTTCTAAAATTTAACAATGACAATGATTTCATTGACAACAATATTCTGCTAATAAACCAATTAAGACAAATTCTGAATAAGACACAAGCATTTATTGATTACCTTAACCTGAATAAAGTCATACTCACAAAAAGTAAGAACCAAATTAAGACATGTGGAGTTTTGGATCTTAGTCGCATTAAGTAGACATGTATATCTTAACTTGAGTTTTGGTATATTCCGACTATGCTCTGTAACATGTTCATGGGAATATGAAACGACCATTCTATTTGTAAGTCATATGAATAATTGAAATAATGTCATATTCAGAAAAAGGTTAATAGTCTGATTATTGCTCTCCATTGAACAAAGTCAATGTGATGGCCAAAGATTTGTGTCACCTTTTCCAGTATTCACAATGCCGTGCTTCAGTGCTGCAGGTTATGGTTAGCATGCTAGCACGCAGAGGGTGGATCTTGTGCAGACTTTGAATGTCTAAGCTGAATTTAAAAGGCAGTCCATCCAATAGCTGTTGAGGTATTTCATCAAATTATGGAGCACCACACCAACAAACCAGTTTATAGACTGCTGCACATGTGGCTAAAACTTTGCTGCAAGGTCAAACCAGTGCTCCTTTGCTCCCACAGTCTAAGGTCTAAATCCTACTGCGTCATTTCCTATTGTATATTTGCTGAAAAACTTTGGCAGATGGAGAGTGGACTTTCAGTAAATGGAAGCTCATAAAACTCTATTTTTACTCCGCAGTGTACTAGGGGAGGTAATATTTCCAATAAAGCACAGATTTGCCTAGAAACCGGACATTAAAAAACGTCAACGGGGCCTTTACCAAATGGAAAACTCTACTCTAGGCATTTGGACTTGAACCATAGACGATACATGAGGACTAAACATCTGTCACATCAATAGTGAGACACCATAAAGCAGGATTACATGGGATTATCAGAGGATAGTTCTTTTCTGCGGCAAACAGAAGGTTGATACTGTTAATCCACGACATGACGTGTCATATTGTGTTTAATAATAGGCTTAGATAAAAAATATGTGACATGTGCAGACTAGTTTCTTCATGATGGGATTGGAAACTTTAATTCATTTTAATAGTATTACACAGGGGAACATACCAGCTTTTAGAAAAGCTATTCATGGAGAGAAGTAGCTTCTTATTGACAGAAATCGATAGAAATACAGATTTTTTTGTATGTATGCTGATCATTTTAAAATTAAGTCATATAATTATTATGGTTGGATGATTTAGTCTGGGGAATGTGCAGGATATTTGACCCCCCATCCTTTCTAGAGCGTCTAACCTAATCCAAAACCTTGCTTTTCTAGTGGGCTGTTTTGTGAAAGAGGCATCACATCCAAATATTGACTGTCCCCAGCTCCGTTTGTTTAATTCTGTCAATGTCTGCCAGCTCGGCGGCACACTCCATATGACAGAAAAGAGCGAAAAACAACAACATTCAGAGCAGACCCAAAAAAAAGGAGAGCTCAGTGAAGAGAGGTGTTAGAAAAGTAAGGTTGAGGGTGAAAGAAACTAACATGAAAGACAGACAGGGGAGAAAGGAGGAATGGCGAGACGGGCAGAAGAAGAGGTTAATGAGGCAATCAGGAGAAATAGGGAACTGAATGATTAAACGAGTGCAGGGAGGGAGAGAGAAAATTAGCGAGGAAGCGAGCGGGAGGAGCAGTTATCCTTTTACACTTCAATTAATATGAGAGCGGATGAGACTGCTCTCTAAACAGGATTGGTGTTGGGAGCCGTCTCTGGCCGTGTTTCCACAGCAGCACCACGTTAGTCAAAGGGCAGCAGCCAAATCAACACATGCTCAAGTACTTGACCTAAAAAAAATCTATTCACGAATCCCATCTGTTACCAAAATAAAAGTTCGGAGGCTAAGTTAAAACAGGGATTTAATGAATAACATAGCTTTAATTTCAGTGGAAGTAGAAAACAGGCGACTGCAACCCAAGGCCAAACCCAAGTCGCTTAAATGCATCAAGGCATTTTTCATTATTCATGAATTATACTGTGAGCTTGATTCACAGCCACTTACATACCTCTCCATGTCGGGAAAGGTAATCAGCAGCATTTGCAGGAAATCCTGTTCCAAAAAGAAAGAAAGGAAAGACAGGGAGAGATGGAGGCATTGAGGGAGGTGTGGGAGAAAGGGAAAAAGAGAAAGGAGAAAGGCATACCTGATGTTAAGTCAGGAGTACAAGGTCAAGCAGTGTTTATGTAACATCCATTATTTAGCAGGAAGACTCAACCTGCCACTGAGGAAACAGAAGCCAGGTGGAACTCATCACATATCACACACAGACGGAAAACACACAATCACACACACATGCACACACGCGTGCACACTGACCTCCAGGTGTGATCCCTCAGCCTCATGCAGAATAAACATATGAGCTGATGGATCGTCACCAATCGGAAAAGCTGCTGGAGCATTTTCAACTGTTGTGACACATGGGATCAAACTCACGTCAGCCTCCAACTAATTAATGTAAGTGAATACCATTGTGCCTCAGAGACAGTCGGAGTGAATCAAGCACAAATCTGAGCTCAGATTTCTTTAACAGCCACTGAAGTAGCAGCGAGTCAACACTGAGATTCTGCATTGAAGATACTATATAAAACAATGGGAATCATTTTTTTGTGTGAGTTGAATCGTTTGCAACACTAGTTAATGCTACACACGGAGGCTGCTAACGTCTAAAAACAACCTTCACAACACTAATGACAGTCAAACTGTCAAAATACTCACATACCCAGACCTATCTTTACATAATATTTTATCACGGTGCCAGCAAAGGAGTCAAAAACTTGTTAGTCAAACTACACTTACATGTAACGTTTATTACATCACCTGTGACATTCATTTCCACGCATGTCGCAATTAAGAGTGCAAGCACTGACGTGAGCTCAGGCAACAGGAAGCTGCCTGCAGTTCACTTAACAGCCACCAGGGTCAATATTAAGAGTTTTCTACAGCCTCACCTGTGACAAAATGAGCTGCCCGTGGTATTTCTTCACAAACAATCTAAAGAAGTCCATGAATTGTTCGTCTCCCACTTGACTGGCCAAGAACCTGAGGAGGAAGTAGCCCTGAACAAAGGACGAGACGAAAAAAGAAAACAACATCCATCCATCATCCGTCAAAGACAATAGAGAGAAACTGTGCAGCAACATCTGTACCCATTACACGTCCTGCTACAAACACACATAATAGAGTCGGACACCTATAAAGACATAAGACTTTTACTTTTAAACTCTTTTGTTTCAATTTTTGATTCTCATCCTTTTCTCCTCCTTTCTTTTCCTTGCTGATTTGACCACAGACGTGTCTCACCTTGAGGTAGTGCACTTGCATGAAAGTCTTGTCAGGGTTGAGGGCATGTTTCACTGTGGAGGAGCCAGACTCGCTGACCTGACCAGTGTTTTCCATGTTGGGCCTGCAGAAGTAAGAAATGGAGAAGATACACAAAGGATAAGATATAAAGATAAGACAGGTGAGACATTTAGTACACAAAGGGAGATATTTAGCACACAAAGTAAACAGGAGGGTTTACAGAAAAGGACCCAGGCAGGGTGAAAGAAAGAAACGCAAAAAACACAGTGAAATGGGAGAGAACCTGAGCACAGAGTTTTTATTTTATCCCCTTTTTACAGACATTTTAGTTGCAGGAAACCACATTTTCTACACAGCAAGAATACACCGTCAGCAGCACTAAATCCAGCCACTCAGCCGAACCTTTTGGCGCACACATTGCCAAGTTGCCTTACATTGCCTGAGGCAGGCTGGAAATCAAGCTGCAGATTTATAATTGCATGCTATAGTGTTTATATGACCTCACAGCGCTGGGCTCCGACTTTAGTGCCCATGACTCACTGAGCGAATGTATAACGCTTCCAGAAGAAAAAGCAACCCGGTCTGCAGGGCGCAGAAAGAGCCGTGCTCCAGGTTTCGCTGTCACACGGACAC
The DNA here is from genome assembly GCF_963576545.1 of Limanda limanda. NCBI lineage: Eukaryota > Metazoa > Chordata > Actinopteri > Pleuronectiformes > Pleuronectidae > Limanda > Limanda limanda. The sequence continues at coordinate 18,459,127 of NC_083640.1, read as the reverse complement.
AAATCATGCCTTCAAACTCAGTAGACACACAAACAAACACACATAAAACCAATGAAAGCCAAACAAACAGGGCGCTGACGTGGGAGCGCTGTGCAATGATAGTTTCAGTTAGCCGGTATTGATTAACTCGGTGTGCCAATAGGAAGGCCTTGAAGGATCACCCTCCTGCCGAGTCGATACCAGAGGCGCCTGGCCCACCAATCAATACACCCTTCATCACTGGCTAGCACTTTTTTCACCGGACCGCTTCATGATCAGACACGCACACGATTGGGGAGACCGCACATCCACATTCTTATTCACACAGATTCATACGTGTGATGTAAGAAGTCAATGATTCATTTTTCGAGTTAGGCTTCACAATTTGGACAAATATTGGATCTATTTGAGTCGCTGGTGAAGCACAGTGAGCTGAGGAGCTAGATTAGGGCAGAGGACAAGCGGAGGAGGAGATGTGGGAGAAATCGAGGACAAGAGATAGACGGGAATGTTTGGTTGGCCCAGCGGAGAGCGAGACAGAGAGAGAGAGAGAGAGAGAGAGAGAGAGAGAGAGAGAGAGAGAGAGAGAGAGAGAGAGAGAGAGAGAGAGAGAGAGAGAGAGAGAGAGAGAGAGAGAGAGAGAGAGGAAGTCATCAGCATCCTGGAATTTCTAAATTTGACTGGACACTCTTACAAGGACTTTCATCATGCATATGAGGGTGTGTTCCCACTTGTGTGCGTGTACGCATGTGTTGTGTGTGAGAGAAATCAGAAAAATGACCTGGTTTGGGGAAAATCCATTTTGGAACATTTTAGTAATGAGCCTCTGTGTCTGTACATCAAAAGCTGCCAATATTCTCAGCGTGTCAGAGGACATATGGATTAACAATAAAGCACATTTGTAAAACGCTTATATGTTGGATTTACTTTGTATCTCATCATGGCAATTACATTTCCCCCATTTTTTTATTTCATATCTTTTTTTACTTGCTCTCTGTCCAGACTCCTGCCCGTAGTGCCCACGTCTGTCTGTTGCTGCTGATAAGATGAAATAGATTCTTTCTACAACAGCAGGACGTGCCGTATCCCTGGGAAATATTATGTGTTCCTGTCAGACAGAAAAAATACAGAGGGGAAAAAAGAGAGGGATTGGGGCAAGGAAGAAAAACAGTGACAGAACATGTATTTCCAGAAGAAGAAAAAAAGTGTTTGTGCGTCAGAGACACCAGTGGCGGAGCAGGGAGAGAGGGAAAATGTTGATCCATCACTGCCGTGTTAGACAAAGGAACTCCACCCTTCCCACTGTCCAGCCCAGGGATGTATGGATGTGTAAATCCCTGTCTTTTGCTGTCTCTCTTTGTCAGAGATGATTTAGAACAGCTTTAAGCCGGATCGCTGCTCGCTGCCTTGGAGAATCGCACAATAGCTCAATGTATTTCAGAATAAATGGTGCTCTTATCTGACTCGTGGGCCATGTGGGTGAGAGGGTGGGTGTTCGTCTGTGTGTGTGTGTGTGTGTGGTGTGTGAGTAGCCATGCATACACCTGGGTGTGTCAGAGATTGAAAGAGAGAGAGAGAGAGAGAGAGAGAGAGAGAGAGAGAGAGAGAGAGAGAGAGAGAGAGAGAGAGAGAGAGAGAGAGAGAGAGAGAGAGAGAGAGAGAGAGAGAGAGAGAGAAAAAAAGGCGGGAGGAAATCAGGAGCTATTACTGACAGAACTTAATGTCAAACGCACACGCACGCCCACACACACGAAACATACACACGCACAAACACACACAGGCAAAGGTTTATAGCTCCGCAAGCCATATCCTGACAAATTACACTGGGTTGACTGTGGAAACCGGATAAGGTAGAGCAGCACTCCCAGCAGCCCAGTAAATCAGCAGGGAGAATGGCGTCTGGCCCAGGCTGCCCTAAATATAACTCATCTGAAATGGACTGATAAACACTGGCCACTGGGGCCCCTGCTGGATCACAGGGTGTCGATTGTGACCCACTGAACTTGGAAAACACAACGTCTGTGTGGTGAGGCGGTTGTGTGTATCTCTCTGTTTCAACCTACTAGGTTTCTTTACCTTTACATCCTTCTCCTCTCTAATTTTGTTTATACTATGCTTCCACTCTGGTGTATTGCTTAGAGCCAGGAGATGTGGCTATTTGTTAATATGACGGTTTTTCAAATATCAATATTAATCACAATTTGGCAAATAGGTAGAATATATCCAAAATAAGAGACTAAGACGGAAGAGGACGTAGACGGCATCAGGTGTCTTTGAACACCAGCCTGGTCAAAGGATCAACTAGGGAGGGGTCAAAGGTCAGTGATTAGGTCAGTGTCAGTGGAATATCCAGGAAGTCATTCACATGCGGAACTAAAGGCCGTCACTGAACTGAGGCTGGGATTACAATCTCCTGACACCTGAGCAATGTCCCCCGTCACTGATAAAACGCCATCCACTGATGAAAACTGTACGATACAGTCAAAGCCCCAAGATGAAGACAGTAATCCTGAGGGTTAAGTGTATTTTTTGTCAAGGATACTGTTTCCAAAGAAAAAGAGGATCTTCCATAATAATGTCAGATGTGCCTCGGATAAAAGAAAACTTACATGTAAAACAAAAACATCAATAACTACATTTGTTAGCTTTTAATATAATTCAGAAAACATTTGTTATGTACTGTGAATGATCTTGAACATTATTTTGATGTCAAAATGTGATCATAACATATCATCATGATATAACTAAATTAGAAGTTGATCAACAATAAAACTGACTTCATAATAACAATGATGCTGAAAGGCAGAGAAATACATAAACAGAGGAATACTGATGGTGACTTAAAATGTCATTTCATTTGCAGTAAAAGCTGAAATTGACAATAATGTGTGAGCAGGTTTCCTTTATGCCTCAACATGCTCAACAATAACCTAACACTCAAAGAGATATGAGGATTTAGAAATGCCACCTTCATTACTAATATGTTTCCATGTAGCACAATCAGTAATGATGAATGCGTATGAGCCTGTATGAGAGCATGTATTGTTTGCATTTTTATCACGTTGGTTTTATGTTGTTGATTTAACCCCGTCAGGTGCAGACAAAGCTAATCCCGATAATCACCCGTGTGTCTGCCTCATGGGGAAACACCCGGATCCACAGCAGTACAGACACAGACAGCTCTCAAGTGCATGTTTAACCCTTTCACTTACACAATGTTTGAAATGTACAGATGGATTATTTGTCACAGACTTCCAACATGTTTAAGCCTGCCAAAAATATATACAAATATTAAATTGAATTTAAATATATGGACAAAAATGTATATATATATATATATCCTAAAAAAGTGTTAGCATCGTCACCATTAAAGGCTTCTGGCTGATGTTTACGCCTATGATTACCTGAGTGCACTGTGTTTCCACCCTGGATAAAACAAACTGGGTCCCACATTGTCAGGGTGAGATGAGGTTGTGTGCATTAGGCGCCGTTCTCATTAGCAAAGGTTTTCTAGGACATGACAGTGCAGTACACCTGGATCTACTCTGCTACCACACCTGCCACACCTGTACCCCTGGAATGTATAACCCTCGCGCTCACGTGTGTCTGCACGTGCAGACACTTAACAAAACACTGGATTCTATAAGACACGCTTTAACATAGGAAGGTAAACTGTGTGAAATGTATTACAGGACTTAGTTTAATAGAAATGCAACTCATTTCACATTCATCTCTCTTCCCTCAAACTCTCTCACACTATGCTAATGTAGTCTGCGGTTTAGTGTTGGCTTATTCAAAGTGCTATTAGTCATTCAACTTGGTGGATTAGCATTTTGTACAACATTGTACAAGGTGACTGCTGACTGCTGAAACTGTGACAATTATGAGAAACTGCCTTGAACCATCCATCCAAACCTCATTTCCTCTGAGTGTCACAGGGGAAATGGAGTCTAGTACACACTGGACAGGTTGCCAGCTCATCAAAGGGCCAAAATACAGAGACTTAAAAAAAATTACTCTCACATTCACAAATACAAGAGTCTCTGATAAGCCTAAACCCAGTCTGCATGTCTTTGGCCTGTGAGAGGAAGCTCGAGTACCTGCAGAAAACCCACACAAACCCTGGGAGAACACCAAACTCCGCACAGAAAGAAAAACTGCAGCATCATGCCCCCTGCTTTGAACCAATAAATATAAAGTTACACATGATATTTTTTGTTGTTTAAAAAAAATATCATTCTGTGAAGATAGCAGTTTAGGCCAATGAGATGTGCAAATAACACAAGAAGTTCTTTTTTTAAAGATGAATGTGTAAAAAATAATATGTTAGGGACAGTTACCAGAGTCATAATGTTTTACTAGTCAAACTTACTCAAGATGTTGCCTCCGGGGGGGGATAACGATCCTCTACGGATATTTCCAACTTAAAGTAAGGGAGATGGTCTGGGTTCAAGTTCATGTCAGTGATTGGTAGTGCGTCCTGTTTTGACCACGCTCGGCTAAAGGGGCCATTTCCCTCCGGCTGAATCAATGAGAGACACACACCTGAGGATCTGAAGTTCCTCCTGAGAATTCTGCAGCTCATCAGAGAGCCTTCTCCACCTCAGCAGGGCTTTCAGGTCAGAGTGCTCTGCTGTCTCATGGAAGGAGAGCTGGAGGGAGAGATATACTCCATTAAAAGGGATGTAGAGGAAGGGATTAATGTAGAATAAATATGGTTGATTTCATCAGCAGAAACAGAATGAATCAGATTAAATTAAAAGGTCAAATGCGCACTCATATGATGGCAAAAGCACTAACCAGATGTTCTGTCACTGTGCCTTATTGATTTTGGCAGCTCTGCCTGAGTCTTCTTCTTCAGTGCAGAGCTCATATCATAAAGGTGACATGATTCAACAGCCCAGACACAAGAAAAACATTTGCGTAACTTTACACGGTGTGGGAAAGCGAGTAGGAGGATTAGATCTGTGGCGTACGTCAACTCCTGGATTAGAGCTGAAGTAAGTGTTAGCAAAGACAAAAAGCAAAGGATTGGTACAGATGCTGCACCCTATTCCTTTGTGCTGTTGTGTATCTCTTTTTTCAGGTATCATTAATTACTAAGCTTCCAGACTCCTCCTGCCTCAGGCATTAGGACATCTTGAGTAAAGTTATATACACAGGCTCCAAACTGGCAAACTTTTTAGATTTTGATCTACGATACGATCTCTAAAGGCTCAAGTTAGGTGGCAGAAGTTGCTTTTTCTCGACTTTTATGTTTGCCTCAGCTTAGTCCTGTTTCATTTTAAGTAGCTTAGAAAGGTTTGGGGTGGAAAGCTTATTTTGCGGTTGGCTACGGAACTTCTTTCATTTCTTTTTGGCCAATAACTTCTCTGACCTTTTAGACTTAGTTTTTGTTTCTTGATTATCCCTTTTTCTGCAGTGGGACTTGGACCGGAGTTTTTATAAAGTGTTTCCTCCTGTGCTCGATGTTTGCTTTTACTACAATAATGTCATTTCCAACTCGACTTGACATGCAGTCCACCCACAACAGTAACATTTGGAAGTCTTGGCTCAAAAGATGTTGAAATGGAAGGTTGGAACGTCAACCTGCGTTTCCCCTCGCTGTTGTTGTATGAAGGTGCTGGATCACATTATGCAGCAGCACGTCTATATAATGACAGAGGGAAAAAGTGAATGTGCATAAACAAATATCTTAATGTTTCCTGGGGTTGTTTTTCATTGACTGGATTTCCTTTGAGAAAACGTTGCTGTCTCATTTAACTGGGCTGTCAAACTAAAGTAGCCTTAAATAGCTGTATATGGCAGCAGTTGTACTGTACCTGTTGTGCTTGGGCCCAGATAATGTCCTCGAGGTAAGTGGCAAAGCCCTCGCTGATCCATTCCTCAGTCCAGTCTCTTGCTCCAATCACCAGGCCGAACCAGGAGTGGGCGATCTCATGGCACAGCCTGGACCCACACAGAGACAGGCAGCTCTCTCCAGAACCAGGACTCCCATCAGACAACACACTCTGGGACAGGAACATTATATGGGGGCTGCATGGAGAAGACACAGAAAAGGGATAAAGAAGAGGGATCAAGTCAGATATAATTTATATAAGGAACGGGAGGATGTGAGAATGAAGATTAGATGACGGCAGAATAAAAGTGTTTTTGCGAATCAATGAGATTTAGGCTGTAAGAGACAGACAAGTAAAAACAGAGCACAAAACAAGAGGGAGGTATTGGTTGAGAGGAAACAAAAACAAAAGCGAGATGAAGACATGCCCTACAGACAGATTAAAGAATTAGCAAAGTAATATTCCACACCTAGGATTACCGAACATTACGCCTGAACATGCCAAGCAAGACGAACCGACGATGCCTGTCTCCATCTTCTACATTGAGTTTATCTAAGGGCAGCTCATTCATCAAGCCAAACCAAACTACTATGTTAAAATATAAAACCACATGTTCCGTCGAACAAAATTGTCCAACAATAAGCTCAATAAATTACATAATATTTGCGGTTTTGAGTGGTTTTATGCAACTGCTAATCTCGGCCGTTAATCATGGCCGGGTGACTGTGTAACTCCCACTCTTGGTCTTTTCACTTTATGACTTCAGGGCAATGCTGTAAATTTTTGTTTTAACAAGGGTTTGGAAAATGTCATGATGTTCTTCAAAGAAAGATAATTAAATATCGGAGAATGGAACTAAAGGAACATTACAGAGTGTTTCATTTAAAGATCTTAAGTGACTGACATTATAATACATTCCTGACTAATTTATTGGCAAGAAAGTACATTTGCACAAGGAAATTGTATGGGGTTGTATCATACACTTTTAGATTATGTGCATATGAAGTGTATATAAATGTGGTAACAGCTGTTTGCCTCTAGCCTCTCTTGTTACACCATTTAAATACACAAAAAGCCTTAAAGTGCTTTCAGTGATACCAAAGATAAGATACTATTTCTGTACCTGAGAGATGGAAACAACAATTCAAAAGTCTCATTAAGCCTTTTAGCTAATAAGAACACTATCAAAGCTCTGATTCAACCACAACTGGACAGGAAATGCTTTGCAAATGTGCTCTGGCAAATACTATTTATGTGCATAATAGCTTCCAATAATGTCTATTTTTAAAATGTGACATTGAAAAAGTCTAAAGTAGAACTTTGGGTCTTTTCCTTCAACTTCGCCTTTCTTCTTAATTAAGGTCGTTAAATTAAAGTTTAGAAAAAAATTTTTAACTCTACAACATCTGCCAGCAGAAAATACCTAGTAGGACTAGATAAAAAATAAAGAGAATCACCTGTATGATGCATCATCTGGCAACCATGACTGACTGCAGAAGTTAATGACAATACACTAAATACTTGTGGAGACACGTCAGTGTGGACTGTGTAAGGAACAGACCAACACTGTTATCTGCTAAACCATCTTGTAGTTTCAAAAATGTCCAAGTCATTACTGAGCACACAAACACGTGGACACAGCACATGTGACTTTTCACCATGAGACAGCATCGTGGTAAAGCACAGAGCCAAATGGGAGCGCTCTGTCAAAGCCAAGGTCACGGCTGAAGACTTTTCTGGAGCACTCTTTACTTTGCTCTTATCTAACAGGCTCTCGGTGCCCTGGGTGGCTTAGGGCCAACTCTGTGTAAGAGGCAGGCTGTTCTTCAACAGGAGAATGGGAGAGGGGTCACAGAGGTGCAAATAAATGGTCGCTCTCTCTCTCTCTCTCTCTCTCCCCTGGCCCATACAACAACACCGGACTGTCTTGAGATCCTTTCACACTCTCGAGATCTTAAGTGTCTCAACCACCATTGTCCTTAAATTGGAGGGAGGATTTATGGTGAAATGCAGGTCCCTACCGATAAGTTATTTCCCCCCCAACCAACCATTTGACTGCGCCTAATACAGTGAGGTCCATAAATCTGAGGCCACTTACCTTGTCTCTGACTTTTAGAAGTCTTTAACCCTGTGGTCTCCATGTATGTTACAGTAAGCATCATGCAGTGATAAACTACAAAATACAGTGATTCCCCAAAATGAATACTATGGTCTTATTTTAAACTGCTGACACATAGCAAGTGGAATTACTTCACCTGTTGGATTGACAGTTTACTCCCACAGCTACCATCAACCCACACATCGGGGCCATTCACGAATTATAGGGAGCTGTAAAATGAGCTGCTCTCATTGAGCCCAGATTAGCATCTTAAAATACCAGATGACATGTAGAGTTATTCTCTGTCCGTGCTATAACCTAATTATGGTGACAAACTAAGTCAATTATAAAGGAAAACAGTGAGTATAGACATAGGTAAGGCCAGGTCTGCCAGACAGTCTATTTTGGAGGAAAAGAAAATTGGATATCTGAGCAACACAACTACCCTTTATTTCCCTGAGGATTGTTCAATCAGATAGGAGGCAGAGCATCGCCCTCTGCTACTCAGGAACATGTCAACATCATACAGTGTGGTCTTATGGGCATCATTTCCGAGACAGCGTTTCAAATTTAATCCCGTGTTTTTCCTGATTACACAAACAAAGGCTCTCACTGGAGCAGGAGATGCTAACATTAGCCTTATGAGTTTTTTCTGGAGCCTAATCTTATTCCCCCCACAATTGGATAAGCTCGCCTTTGTTGTCAGTTCCAGCAGTGCGTTTGTGTGTGTCTGTGTGTGTGAGTGTGTGTGTGAAACACAAAGACAGCCTTTCAGAGACGGCACTTGCACATGCTCCTCTGAGGGAGGCGGAATCCGTCACTACAGTGACAAATAGTGTCATCCCACCATGGTGGGGATGAATAACAACAGCATCTTTCACATTCACTGATACACTGACTGACATTAGTTGACATCAGGGACCTGTCAGGGATACAGGGAAGTGTTCATGGAAGTGTACACATTCATGCATATGTAGCACCTGCACATGAGTATACAGTACACCTTCACCTCCACTGTAGATGTGAATGTAAGGTCTGCGGTGAGACGGACTTGTTTGTATCTGTATTTGAAATTTAAATAAAAGTTGATAAGGAAATACTGTATTCTTCAGAATTCTGTATTTTTGAAAATAGCAAAGTTGACTCATAAAGAAAGCATTTATTTGAGTTGCTGATTACACCAACAAGTAGAAGAACGTTCAGAGAGCACATACTCAGTTGCTACAAAAAATGATCTATTACAGGAAGTCTAGTCGAAGATGAGCTGCATTTAATAGGAACATGCTAGAGCAAGTCATCCCCTAACCAGAAAGTCACAGTTTAATCCCATGTCTACCCCAATTGTGTGTCCAAAGTGTCCTTGGGCAATAATAAACCTCAAATTGCCCCAGACGGCTGTGCCAAGTGATTTTCGGTAGAGAAAGTGCTGCACATAGATGCACTGGATGAATGAATGCTGTGTGACTGGGTGAATGGCAAAAACTGCACTGTAAGCATTCTGAGTGGTCGACGAGAAAATAAAATAAATACAGACCGTTCATCATAGAGGCGAAAGATACATTTGGACAGAACATTTTCATTTTGGTTTCTTATCATTTTCTGAGGCTGCACATTATGTGTAAATCTGGGTTTGATCTAAACTTGGCCACAACCCTCAAGCCATGTTAATTGATTCATAATTGTTGGCCCTGTGTCATGTTTGTTTTCGATTTCTATTTGATCTTTAATTGACTGCCTCAGTGGCTGTGCAACAAATTGCACTTCTGATGTAATAAAGATGAACTCTGCTCTCTACTCTTCTCCACACAGACATATTCGTTTATGAATTATATTAAAGAAATGGAATTCAAACTTCAAAATTAATTGGATTCCAATTGGATGAATTTTCGTCTCTTGGTTCTTGATGACCTTAATGTGGTGCCTGGAGGCCTCAAGAAAACTATGCATAAACACTTGGACTTCAGGGCAAACACTACATTTTTACATTAGAAGGCTTACAAAGAGACCTTTGACTTCACATACAGCAGGCGATAAACAAAACAACTCACGATGAGAGACTGTCTGCATATAGAATAACAAACAAAAGACCTTAGGTGACCTTTCTGCTGGGAACACCCCACTGGGTCGGAATCGCACAAAAATGAAAAACTGATTAAAGCCCTCCTGTGCTTTCTCACGCGACAACCTCCCGACAAGGACTCACCCGGGGTGACTTGGCCTTGAGTTTCAGAGGTGTGAGCCAGGGCAAATCTTCAATTTGGTGGGACACAGATTGCAATAGTGATTAGCTCCTCCATCTCTCCATCCATTATTCATCCCTCCATCCATTGTTCATGGCTGTAGGCCATTTTTTTCCCAGCGGGACACTTCCATGCATAATGCAGCAGGAGCCCTATCATAGTCCTGTAATTGACATCCCCAGCCAAGCTCAGCTCATAGCCGAGACACCAGTAAAACAGCCCCACGAGACAGAGGGATGAGGAAAAAGATGATGGGAGCTGAGTGAGTGTGTACTGTAAGCGTAAATGAGAGAGTGGGAGAGAGAAGCTAATTAAAGCTGGAGATAAAATTCAACAACACAGAGCGACAGATTGGAGAAAATATAAGGACTGAGAGAGAAGGGAACTTTAATCAGTAAATGGAATGATTATGTGACAGCTATGTATGGAAGGAGAGAGAGAGAGAAAGACACAAGAGAAGAGAAAGACAGACAACATCCTCTTGTCTGTTGTTGTGTGTGATGAGTTTTGCTCTTTCTCCGAGTGCAGAGTCCATTCCCTGGTGCGTTAAAGGTTGAACTGCTGAACCATAATGACACAAGATGCTGTTACTGCAGCATTTTTACACGTTCTACACATTACTACATACCAGTGCAGAGACATGTGGATTTACACTTTTGAGACACAATGACAGACAGGTAGGGAGATGGACAAAAGCCACGTGAAAAACACGCAAAGAACAATTCTTCTCTTCTTTTCTATTCCAGCAAACGGTGGAGGGCCGGCCTTTCTAATATCAGCTTACGGGAGGAAGCTTTGTCTCCCTTCCCTCCCTCTGGAACAGTCTGTGGGCTATTTTAGACACAGGGGCCTATTTGACCAAACTCCTACCACCCTTCGTTCTTTTTTAACAAGTCTGACTTCAAATGTCTGGCATTCCAGGCCGGCTGCAGATCAGCGCCCTGCTCCCAGACGGGGGCCCCACAGGGCCAGGCCAAATGCCACTCCATGTAGGGCCTGATCACATGAGCGAGGGCCAGGCCGGGGCCCCCAGAGAGCCGCCCCACCCACATACACGGGATCGCATCAGAGCCCGAAAATAAATAGCAGAAACGATATCAGAGGTCATCAGGAACAGGGAGGGAACTGTGCTGCTCGTTCAGGAGAGAATGAAGCTTTGTAGTGCCGACACATGAGAGTGAAGTGATGTGGGGTGTTTCAAAGTGAGACTGTTGTTTTCTGTTGAATTCTTACACCTACAAAACATTCATGCTTTTATATGTGTCTAGAGCATGAAAATGACTGTATAAGGTGCAGTAATAACATAGCACCCACATAAACCAGCAGAAAGTCACAGGCACAGACATGGAAAGACACACGCACACACACACACTTTCAGCAAATCCACTTTCAATCCGTATCAGCTGGGAAGTGATAACAGATGTCTTATCCATCGTCTCCTCACAGTACAACAATCCACAGAGCAGTTTGTTCCTTATTTAGTACAGAGTAAAAAAAGTGATTTCATGCAAGAGGAATGTTCTTGAGGGTGTGTGTGTGTGTGTGTGTGTGTGTGTGTGTGTGTGTGTGTGTGTGTGTGTGTGTGTGTGTGTGTGTGTGTGTGTGTGTGTGTGTTGTAAGATGCTGGAGCAAAGACTTAAACAGCATGGACACTTATTTGTCTGTAGTAGTGAGCTCTCTTTCTGCGGCTGAATGCTGGTTTGCTGCTGATATACTGAAGAAAAACAGCAAGAAATCTCTGAATGACACCACGGGCAAAACATACACACCTGAACCACTAATGGATGGCAACCATGGCAACACACACATGCAGGTAGGTACACATGTCAACATGTACCTACACAAAGACAAAATATCACAATGTCTCAGTTTGTCTAAGTTTCACAGTGCTATAATGTCTTGACACAGTACAATTTAATGGAATTACAACAAAGGGCCGATGCAGTATTTCAATGAGCAGTAAAGAATCACAGCAGGAGTTCATCTGTCAATCAGCCAATGTCAATGGAAGTGTCAACGTGACATAACACACATTCCTGTACTGTTGTACCTATTTACACGCACCTCCCATCAGTCACTACCCTGCACTCACAGCCTTCTGTTTGACTTCTGATTCAGCCTCAGTGAGAAAGACGAGGCAAATCCATTTCACAAGATGATCATTTAAGACGTTTTCTTGCCTGCAGGATATTAAGAAGAGTATTTTTCTCTCTCTCTTATGTAACGTGAGAGAACGAGACAAAGAGGAGATGGAAAGTGAGACCGCTCACTACTGCGGGGCAATGTGAAAAGTGTTTGGCAGAATGGAAAAGATGGATGGAGGCGAGATCGATGTGAAATTAGCCAGCGAACGCGGGGAGCTGTCTCCTCCACAGAGGTTTCAGACACAACCCCGGAAGTTGATGGATGTGAATGTGGGTCAGAGGTGTTTGATGTGAATGCCTCTGCAGCAACGCACTTACACAACACCACAACAGACAAACACAAGAAAGAATGTACAAGGTGATTATCACTTTGACAAGTGCTCTAACAAGGTATGAGAACGATCGTGAAGAGGAGGAGCCGCAGTACAAACAAGGTGACAAGTACCGAACTATATTTTTCTTATTGTCCACGAAATAAATGATAAGTCCTACATCAAAATGTGGTTTCTGGACAGGGTTTCTCTGTGGTATAGACAGGCTTTAGCAACACAGACAACAATCATTCATCGCCTTTTGGTCTTTTCATGGGATTTGCTGGAGACTATAGAATATTACCAGACTTATCCTTTAAGACGGCTTACATAATAGGAGATGCATACTGAAAACTAAATGCAGTTAAGGGAATCCCAAAGTGTGGGCCATGAACACGTCATGTCATGGCAATCCATCCAATAGTTGCTTTCACTCAAAGCCACACATGTAAACCTCATGCTGGGTGAATAGGGGATCACAAACTGGATTTATTATATTGGAACCATGCCTGCAAAACTTTGTGCCAACCCATCTCACATATGTTGAGATATTTCACAGGATAAATAAGATAATCTTTGGCCTGCTGGTGTGCTACCGGAAAAAAATCACGAGATGCGTATATACAGAAGGATTCACCACCAATTTGGTGGATTGGCCAATCAGCAAATCGACTCCACGAGCCCGACTAAAAACAGCCTCTTGTGGGAGCAACTGGTCGGAACCAGCTCGGAGCACGGCTCTCTCACCCTGAGGCAAAAATCAAACACAGACATCGGAAGCATTACCAAAAAAGCATTTCACAGCACTTTGTTTCAAATGTCTCATTTTGGCCGGTTCAGCACAGCGGTCCCACGGAGATTAAGTCTTCTGGCTTTGCACAGAGAAATGAAATTACCCCCTAGCCTCTAGGCTGCAATACCACACACACACACACACACGCACACACACACACACGCCCCAGGATGCACACCAACAGAAGCAACAGCACCAGTGTCCCCTACAGCGTGCAATGGACCAATCTATCTCTCCACTGAATGGGTCCTATGGACTCATCCATTAGTTGTAGAATGTGTTGCACAGTGACAGGCCTGTTTTACCACAGCCTCTAATCCAGAGTTATGGCACAGTGTGTCTGTGTTACAGTTAAATGTAGTACTATATACCAACTGTTGCTAGCAGGTTCACATCTGAGAGCACTTCACAGTGGCACACCATCACTCACCAACCACTGATTATTATTATAGCCTATATGGCACCTGGGACCACACAGCAAATAAAGCAGTGGTTATAAATTTGACCGATGCTGCAAATACATCCTAACAACTGGTGATTAATATAGAATTCAAAAAACATCGCGAAATCATTGCATGTCTTCAGCCAAATATATAACCCTGTCATCTTGTAAAGCAGGGGAAGAGTTAATAGATGGCTGCTTCTTTCGTGAGAGGTTACTGGGGAGCAGGTAAACCTATACTGCAGATAGAGCAGGAAAGCTGAGAGGCCCCAGATAACTAGGAATGTCCCTGCAATAACAAAACACTTGCTAAACTTGACCCTGCTATCTTCATTAAGAGCACAGAGAAAGGTCTGACCGAGAAAAAAGAGAGAAGGAAGCCAGAAAAGATGGATAGCAGCAGCCGGGGCTTGTGGGGGTTCCCGTGGGGTGTCCCGCGTCTGCTCACAGATGGCGAGCAAAGGAACAAGGGGGAAACTGTGGAGAAAAATAAATAAAGTTCACCTTAAAAAATCGTAACTACTTGCAATCACTCTCACTGTGTCCGTGACACTCCCTCTCCCTCTGTCCAGGTGCAGGCATGCAGAGCTTTCTTTTCAACCTGCCAGGCTCTTTTGTGTGGCCACAGGAGAGAGGCAGATCCACTCAAGGTGGTAAGAAAGAAACACCTCATCCTTGACTATTTGATTAACAGCTGTCTCCTGAGCCTAAAAAAAAAAAAAAAGAATCTGTCCCCCCCACATCCCGGCCTCATCTCCCCCGCAGTCTCTCTCACCGCCTCCTGAAAGAGCAGAGTCTGTGTCGCACACTTCTAGGGTTACTCCGCAAGATCAAACTGGAGAGGAGAGCAGAAAGGCAAGAAATCCACTGAGACATCAGAAGGAAGCGGGGAGGACAAGCAGTGGGAGGACGGGGAGGAAAGAAATGGAGAAAGGAGGAACAGAGAAGAAGGGAGAGGCACAGGTCAACAAGGAGGCAGGAGGTGCAATTCGGGGTGCAAAGTGATGGGGACTCACGGCCAATGAGGCGAGAGACTGACGCTGGAAACTGGGGCATTTTGAGATTAACATCTAATCTTTTTAATTGGCCATTTGTTGTCTAGCGAAATATTTTATTTACTTACATTACAAGATACTAACAAGCAGTAATGCCTCCTTTTAAAAGTTAATGATCTCCCAGTTTTATCTTTTAAATGCTGATGTTATTGAAGGAGGCGTCACTTTATCGCTGACAACTTTTTCAAAGTTTTCCAATTTATTTTCCTAGATTTAGTTTCCACTCATTTTTGTGCACCATTAAAATCAACTTGCAGGAATTTAGAACTTTTAATTTATCACTGTGAACATCTCATTGCAAATTAATGTTATTAATGCGTGGTTTAGAGCTGAGAGTTGGCTGCAATGCAATTCATGTGCTTCCTTGTGTGAAAAACAAGATGAAAGTTGTAACAATTGAAAAACAGAGACACGGTGAAGACTTTGGTGAGAAATTGGTTGTTTCTTTCTTTCATAAAGCTGCTGTAAGGAAGCAAATCTGAAATAAATATTCTTCCTTGCAGCTGTATTACCAAGTAATGAAACAAAAATTCAACCCTACTGAAGTTAATGGAACCCAGTGTCTCCTTAGGAGGAAGTAAATCAATCTAAAAACCTGCAGAGTGCTTTAGGAAATGGTCTGCAGTAATGTGGAGAGTGTGTGATTTCTACTTAATGGTTGAAAACATACAAAACCACTGGTCTGGTTCTATAAAAAGAGCTTAGCTGGTTACGTTAAAGAGCCCCAGGGCAGGGGGGGATTATCCTGCAGGGCAGCAACTCCCCCCGGCTCCGCAGCTCGCCACTTCCTCCCAACAGGGACCAATGGCCAATGCAACTTCCTGCTAGCCCATAAACAAACAATGTAGTCAACTGAAGTCAGGCTGAAAATCCTCCAGTGCCACTTAGAGAGGTCAAGAGGTATAAACCAGTCATGTTTTTTTCCTTGTGCTAGTGACAGTTATATTGCCGTCTAGCTTGGCTGTACTGCAAGTGGAACTACGAGTGTAACTACAAATTTAGTTTTTTTCTTTCCATTTCTTGTGCGACGACAGCAGCGTAAAAGTAATGAAAACAAAATGAGAGATGTAATATCTTGGAAAACGATGTGAAGTTGGAGGAGTATGAAAAACAATTTTTCCAATAAACATGTTTTCAAGATGCCTAGTTGGGCAACGTGTTTGTGTTATTCCACTTGAATAAAAACAGCGCTAATCACGAGAGCTGGCGATGAAAGTGCAATGACACGTGCTGAGAGATATTTTCTACGTCTGTGTTTGTGGGTTTTATCAGAACCCGCCATCAAGTGGTGTGGGGCGGCACTCCCGTCCCCAAAAAACCCCAACGGCAATAACAAATAATTGCACGTTGAACTGGCTCAATCGACTTAAAAGTAAACGAAATGCGAAAAACATGGAGCCTTAAACACTCACCACCTGAGGGAAAAAGTGGACAACAGGCAATGACAAATGATCCGTGCAGCATTCCTCTGACGTCACCCCACTGAACTAAACACACATCCTTACACCATTATTTGAACAATACAAGCATTCATACGAAAACAAGCACAGGAATCTGCCTGTCTACAGAGAAGCAAAACAAAGCCCACATCACCCACACGACTAAAAGGCCTGTTTCAACACTTGTGTCATGTCTCAAGTAATGCGCAGGGAAAACACCGCTCTCTCTCTCTCTCTCTCTCTCTCTTTCTCTCTCTCTCTCTCTCTCTCTCTCTCTGGGCCGACAGACATGTCTTCATTTGGCCATGCGGCAAACACGCCGATCTCTGATAAAGTTCAGCCGAGGCTTCGGGACCCCGTAGACCTCAGCTTCAAAGAGCGCGAGGAAATGCCGTGCCCTTCCTGTCACTCCCAGTCGGAACCAAATGACGTGGTTGAGATGCGATTGAGAGATTGCGCATCCAAATAAAAACAATTAAAAGCAGAGTGTGAGCTAAGGCAGAAAAAACTAAAAGGTACAGTCACATACACACACACACACACGCACACAAACGCACATTAATAATTGCATATGTTCGGTGGATCGTGAGCAGTCCAACCGTGACAACTCGGAGCAGATTCATCAGTATTTGCGGCTTCATTCCCATGTCCATCAATCCCTCGGGACAATGAGCTTTTTTTATACCAACTGGAAACCTTGTAACTTGAAGGGATTCCCCTCTGTGCTCACTGATTCCAACTCTTTCACACACTCGCTTCCTCCGCATCCCCGGCGTGACGTCAAACCTCATCCATGCTCCTCTATCAATGTTTAACCATGTTGTATTTTTCTTCCTCTGCCTTATCGGCTCCTGTTGGTCTTAAAAGTTCTACTAATGGCAGAGGGAGAGGTTCACGCAGCCCTGCTTCTACATTCCACTCTCTGAGCCGGGTTTGTCAGAGGAGCGGAGTGAACGACAATAAGAAAATGTACAGACAGACATATAAAGAGGATATTTGCAGGATAATATGCATCTGTTGACAACTTGAACAGCTTAAGAATTATTGGAGCCAAAGCAGAAGAGGATTATGTTGAAGTATAACAGATTGATGCTCTTGTTCCATAAAATAAACTAATTTTGGTGATGTAAAATCCTACGAACTGCTGACTGGCTTCATGCCCTGGAAGCTACATCTGCGTAAAGCCTTGTTTCCTTTGAGTCTGTGCATGTGGCAGAAAGCCTCGCGGGTGCAATGGACGCGGCACAGGCCTTGAATGCAGACCTGCCCTTACTTGACTTCTTAATCTTCGTTTTCCTGCCCTCCCTCCTCCGTATCTCCGTGTAAAAACTTCACGGCGCTGTGATTCCTCCCCTCCCTCCGCCTCGGCCCTCCCTTCTCTGTATCACACTACAACAGTTTCATGTCCCCTCGCTGCCGCTCCTTGGCCTATAGCCCCTTTGCTCCTGCTGTTTCCACTGGGGCACTGCACACAAAACTTTGCTTGGCTTGGTCCCAATAACTGGGGCCCACATACCTCCCAATCCCTAGATTAAATAGCGCCAGTCTCTGAAGTTCTTCCAGAGGCTAATGGCTTTTGTTGCTGGGAATAATCCACACATCCTCTCCCACATCCTGGGGGTCCGCTGACCTATCATGAACCCCGCTTTTACCCTCTTCATAACTCTCTCATCTCCATCTCAATCTAGGCCTCCATTTCGGAGACCTCCCTGACTTCCTTATGTCGCAACCCTGTGGTTAAGTGCAAAGGCGTGCAAGACATTGATGGGAGGATGCAAGGAGTCGACACTGGGTTGAGAACCATGCAGAGTTTTATAGGGAGTCAGTGCAGGTGCTGTCTGAAGCCTAATGAAGGCCCTAAATCTACTCTTGGTCGTCTGCAGCTAACTGGAGTGTAAGCAGCCGGGGCGAAAGCCATCAGTGCCTGGGAGTGCCTGCCTGTGTAAGCATTTAATGTGTGTTCTGAATAAAAACAGCAGGGAGACTTATTTTCACAAGATGAGATAAAGACTTGAGTGAATCAAAGAGCAACTATTCAAAATAAATATGCAAAGTTGTGAACTAGATCCTGACTGTAACTATCTTGTCTCCCTCTATGCTTCAAAACCCATTCTGATTGAGAACAGTCTTGGATGCAATGTCAGAATATTATGCAGAGTACATATTCAGGCATGAGCTCAAATCCTGTCTGGGGGGCTTTTCTCCAGAGAGGCCATCGGGGGAAAGGAGAAAGACAGACTGAGGCTGCAGAGCTACGTTCACAGACCACCCTAATCATTTCACTTCATCAACACAATCTTTAAAAAGGCCAGACATTTATGGTCCATATTTTTCTTCAATTTCCAATTTGAACCTCATTCATATGGCCACCGGCTGGATTTCAATCATATCTCCAGGCGAAGCATACGCCAGCCGAGAGACATACACTGCAGAGAGAATATAAAACTTGATTTCCAGAGGCACTATCGCCATTGAAGAAAGCTGGAGGCCAGACTGAAGAGTGATCGGCCATACGGCGAGGTGGAGAGGACAGAGTAAGGACGGCAAACACAAGGGGGCTCGAAGATTGAAGGATATTATGAGGGCGAAAGAGTGTTGAGATGAGGAAAAAAATATAAATAAAAAAATAAGAGACGTGCAGCGTGAAGAAGAAGAAATGACAGGATGAAAAGACGCCAGAGAGCATGGGATAGTAAGGTAATAAAAGAGGCAACATATGGAAACAGAGTAGAGGTAAATAAGTTAAAGAGGAGGACATGTGTGGGTGAAGAACACAAATAAATAAATAGAGGAGAATTATCTGGAGTGCCTAGTCCAGTAAATCTGTCATCCTGTGGCTTCGTGCCCACTAATCAGCACCCAGACCACCACTGCAACTGCACACAAACATGCATACATAAACACACACAGGTCTAGTGTTTAGCAGAGAGCCTGCAGACCACCTGAAACCTCTGGAAAGCTGCGACACAGCAGAGTATTGACTCACTCGCTGAGTCGCTGAAGCTGGGCCCGGAGAGTATAGGTTAGCCACCTCTCTCTTCAAGAGGGTCAGGGTTTTGGGGGTTAGGGATTAGGGGTCTTTTAAGGGTAGGAAAAGTGAATTAATGAAGACGGAATAACCGTGTTATGTTTTGGAGGAAGAGATGGAGAAATTCAAATACAGTGCAAACATGACTGCGAGTGCTTACTTAATGGCAACAAAAATAATAAAGTGTCAACAGGTTAAGAGATGTGGCGGGAGTGAAATGTTGGGAGAGGATGAGAGAGGAGAGCTGTCTGGGATGGAAGAAGGGAGGGAATGGAATAAGGGAAGCTGTGATGGATGAAAGAAGAGGTGGTGAGTTTTGGAAGCAGGGTGAGGGAAGTGGTGAAGAAAAGAGTGGAGGGTTAATGATGGGACAATGAAAGAAGACAGGGACAGCATATGGAAAAAGTGTTTGTTTGAGATCTGGTGAGGACGCTAAAGATTCCTTTGTCCGCCAACTTTTATGCATTTACATTTTTGTCTGGCTTGCATCTCGGGAAGCCCGAGCACTTTAATGGTACTTTTCTTGTTGGAAAAAAAAAAAAGTGGCAGCATCACAACCTTTTACGAGCAGCGTGGTTATTCCAAAAGTCCGACAGTAAGTCCCCACAGGCCGGTGTTGAAAGCCGGTTATGTTGGGTGGAAAAGCAGAGTTGACAAGTGATTGAGTTGATTGATTGAGTTTAGAGGGGAGTTATAGTTGGACTCTTTAATTCAGTGAAGGATTCCAACGTGAAAGATCTCAACAAAGAAGATTGAGACAGAGTGAGGGGGTTTGGAAATGTGAAGCATGTCATTAATCACTCAAGCCAGAAACATTTTACTTTATAAAAAAAACAAACCAGAAGCAGCAGGAGAGAGAATGAAAAATCACAACGCGCTGCCTTAAGCTGTGATGTGGCGAAACCTTGATGTTCTGTTGCTCAACAACCTGTCAATACTTGTATGCATTGTCCTACTTTAAATTACTGCAGAAGACAGAAAAAAAACACCTGTTACAACTGGAGAATTTCAAACCTGCTGTATTAAATATTTTAAATGGGCAGTGGAGCAGTTTGACTATAGCTGCTTTCAGATATGCACCAAAAAAAGAATTCTCAGGATGAAAAAGAGGAGCCATACGCTTAGAAGACAAAGATGAAGAAGAAAACCTTTTGGTGATACGGGCCGGTGCCAGTGTCTTTCAACAGCAGGAAATTGTTTTTGCTACATGTTCTTTTTAAGTAGTAAAACAATATTTTAAAAGGTAATAATATAACAGTGGTTTCTGTACCCCTTATTTCTGCTGCTTTTGCAGATTTAAAATCTGAATTTTAATTATTTACTGTTGATTCTTCCCTAATATGCAAAATACAACAAGTTATGAACTTAACATTAATTTTAAACAGTTGAGCTTGTTTACAACTTGATTTTTTAGTCCCTCTGATGTAATGTAATGTCCCTTTCCTTTCTCTTTCCAGAATAGTGACTAATCTGTACCTTCCACCATTCTACCAAAGATTTACCTGGCCATGCCCAGACTGGAGAACCCTGCTGGAACAATGAGAACGTCAAGGCGGGGAAAGGGATGGACGCCCAGAACGGAATGGGCTGCAGCCAAGCATCGAGGCAACAGCTGCAGGACTCCCATCTACAAAAGGAAAACATTAAGTTTCAACAGAACAGCAGGAGAGATTTAACTTGAATCAGATGTGTGTATGGGTAAGATTTACACGTAAAATAGTTGGAGAGTTTGTGTATTTGCTGCATATCTATGATAGTTCTATGGTCCATATCAATTCCAAGTCAACTGCATTTTCTGTTTATACGCTACATTGTTTTGCCACTCATCTTTGAGGCCCCATAAAATCCAAATTAACTAAATGTGCAGAAGCTTTTAACTTCATATTATCAATGTTATTCCAGTTAGAATTTCACATGAGGAGTGTGTGGAGTGGCTCTCGTGAGAATTCTGTCACATACTCTCATCATGCTGACGAGAGATGATGGTGACACAAACATCAGCTGGTGCCACTTTTCTCCTCTAGTCGTATAAAATATAATTAGCTCAGGTCTCAGTGGCCTCTCTGTTAAAACTCCACCTGGGCCTGCTGCAGCAAGCCGACGGGGCCAAACACACGGTACGGAATCACCCGCTGGGACCAAGCCGACCGCTCGGTAAATCGGCAAGGGTAGTCACCATGGGAACAAGAGACGCCGTCATCCACCATGCCTGAATAATCAGTTACAGAGAGCGCCTGGTCCTCAAGGGGAGCGTAAGAGAATGTTGAGTCTGAGCAGGTGGTCCGGTCTCCACTGTAGCAGATTAAAACGGGGAAGAAAAGTTTAATCCAAGGTTAATAACAACGATTTAATGAATTTTCTTACTGAAAGAAATACACAGTTCTGGGGCTGGTGAGCCTAAAGTGGCACATCCCGTCCCTCTGTGCCAAGCATGGAAAGGAAAGGAAAGCAATGGAAATGTGAAATGTATATACGTCACAAAGGCAAACCACAGTGATCCCAAAAATATCTATGTGTTGACATGTAGCCTCATTCACTCTTAAATGCAATATCCAGCTCTGACTCTGTCCTCAGCGTCAGAGTCGTTCCAAAGGTTTCTAGCGACGTCCAACTTTCCTTCCAGCCATTCAACGAAAATAAAGGCCTGCCTTGTAGTGGGAGATTACTGGGGCCTTCTACAGGCTACGGCTGGGCTGCCGCTGGAGGAAAACCATACGGGGAGGGGGATGATTACTGGAAACCACTGGCAGTCCTTCCAACCCTCTGGCCAGTGAAGAGGAAGACCCCAGACCAACCCCGCCCTGCCCACAGTAAACCAGCTCTCACAAAATGTTGGAGTCTGGGTTTTATATCCTGGACCTCTATAAAATGAGCTTCTTTTCACTCTCCGTAGACCGTTTCTGTTGGGAATTGAACCCACTGTACTAGGGTGCAAGCTTTATACTTGTCATAAAGAGCTGATTGATCACCCTAACTTCACCTGCACCTTTTCTCGCATGGCAAAAAGGAAAGTTTCACCCTGGAATGTTGAAAGGGCAGACTTGCATTCATACAGCAGACTGGGAGAGAGGAGGTATTACAGGAAGAAAGGAACACATAATATACCTGCCAGTCTGGTGTGGAGAGCCTTTCACTACTTTACTGGAGGAGCTTCCAAGTCCAGACACAAGCCCGGCCTCAGTCCGTTCCCCAGACACGTCCCCAGGTTTGGCAGTCCTGCCACAGCCTGTCCTGTTCCTCACCTCTCCTTCCAACGCTGGGGGAATTTCTGCTGTGACTTGGCACCAGTGGCCAACCGCCAAGGTGAAGGTGGAGGCGGGCATGGGCATAGTGACGTAGTAGCTCCACGTTGAAAAGCCTGCAGAGGGTAGAGGAGGGGGGGAATGTTGAAGGAAGGGAAGTAGAGAGGAGTTGGTTGAAGTATGAAGACAGAAATGAAAGAAAGGTTTGTCATGAATTGCCAATTCTTCTCATTTCATTATTTAGTCAGATGTTGTGTTCTTCTGAAACTGTGCTTTTTTATCCCCCAATAAAATCAGTGGAGTGTGACACGTCCCTCGTGCCAACATTCTAGATGACAGAGAAGCTACGGTAGTGGTCACGAGAAGGAGTTCACATCCTTCATGTCAAATGAAAAATACGACCAATCAATTAAAAGCGATGAATTCTGTAAGTCATCTTAAAAACACTGCAGTAATTTATCCACATTTATCCACATGCCGCTCTGCAGCAGGTCTGTCATTACATTTCCTGGCTTTGATACAGAGACATGATGCTGTAATTCTTAATCCAATTCAATCTACAAAGCCCCAGTTGTTTCGGGAGAAACGGAGCACAACACTACATCTAATTGAAGCACTGAAGAAATCTCAGATGTGGAACCAGGATAAAAAAAAAACATTTCTTTCAAAAGGAAATAAAATAAAATTTTGTTTCAACACCAGTGCCAATAAAATACCCAAGTTATTTTTCAGCCTCTTGCATGTTTCTCTACATCCCCTTTTGTAATTGAACAAATTAAGCAGAATTTCCCAAATAATCAACTAAAGAAGCTTTGCAACAACTTGAATTTTAAATGAAAAACACTTATTACTAAGCATTTGTTGGCAGGTTCCAGTTGAGTCTTTTTAATAATTCATACAGAATCATTGGAGGTTATGTTTGTTTGTTTATAAGCAAGATTAGAAAAAATAACTTTTTCAAAAAACTTGATGGAAGGATGTGGTGTGAGTCAGGGAAGAACTCATTACATTTTGGTGTGGATCCGATTCAAAGAGCAGATCAGGGAATATTTTTCCGCTTTCTTTAACATTGCAAGATCTGGGTTTTTTCAACATTTACATGATTTTCTAATATAACAATTAATTTATAATTCATGGATCTTGATGAAAAAAAACAGGCACATCAGGGGTACTAATACCTATGAGTGTGTGAAATCAGCTTGATTGAATGTAAGTGGACTGATACTTAATGCCACTCTAGTTTAGTAATGTAGTTAGTATTAATGCCCAATGCCAACCCCCACTTAGAGTTCACTAAACTTAACCTTCAAAATGTACTGGTTCATCAATAAGAAGCCACATTTAAAAAACAGGTCTTATAAAGGTCTAAAGATAGACGGCGCTGTGTGCTGTTACAGAACAAAAGCCCCCTGAGGCAGATTCGTGATTTTGGGTTGTATTAATAAAACTTGACTCGACTTTTACTGGTTGTCACTAAAGGTTTGTGAAATAACAGCTTACGTGTGTCTCCGTCCTCAGCGGGTAGGGCCTGCTCCTCCCCACTCATTAAAACCAAACACTCACTGGGGGCCCGTACGGTTGCCTGCCATGTTGACATGGCAACAGGCGGCTCCTGGCAGGGGAAGAGGGCTCGGTTGTTGATGGGAGAGCCGGCCGTGTAAACACACACCCTGGAAAGTGGGTACACAATGGTAAACAATAAACAACCATCATTTAAATGCTCAAAGGATTCAACACACACACACACACAAACACAAGAGAATGTAACAGCCTCAGGTGGGTGAATTTAGGAATCAGTATTGTTCTGTTGTAACATGGCAGCCTCAAAATATTGGCTTTAAGAGGGAGTCTTTGCATTAATATTGTTGGTGTATTGTTATGAGCTACTGGATTCTGGGTTTTCCCTAAGGGGAGAAATAAAGTTTATTCTCATCATATCGTATCAGACTATAGTGTAAACCCCACTGGTGTCTGGTCGTTTGCTATGCTTTGGCTCCGGAGACAAACCTGTGGTCCTGGTCTTTGGTCCACCTCACAGATCGGCCTGCTGGCCTGGTCTCATAGCAGATCCTCACAGCACGAGGGAACTCCTGAGGGGACGCGGCCCCCTTCTTCCTCACCTGCAGACTCCATTGGTCTCTCTGAAAAGGCAGCGAGCCTCCATCCTGAGCACCGGGGGTTTGGCTGCACAGCAGAAAGAGCTGGTGCTTCTGCCTCCATCGGCTAGAGGGCCAGGAGACAAGTTTCTGAATAAAGGCTGCTTGTGGGTTCGCTGAACTGACGCCTGAGCTCTCAGAGGAAACCTCTGATGGGAAGCTAGCCACGGCCGACACAGAAGTGACGTCCAGCTCTTCCACCTTGGACACGTCCAGGTCACAGCAGTCCAGCACAAAGGTGAAATCATCGTCGCTGGTTGTTTCCCACAAATGTGAAGAATGAATATTTTCTGCGTGCGCTGCAGTCTTTGACTCAATCCAAGACACGGCCTGTATTTCACCTCCTTGTGTTTCTCCAGCACCGGACATCTTCTCCATCCTCCTCTTCCCAAGTGCTTCTGTTCCATCCTCTGTTTTATCCACATCACGAGATTTGCACACAGACCCATCCTGGTTCCCTCCGGTCTCCGCAGTGCTCGCTCCACTCCCAGCTCCAGGTCCAGTGTCATCCTCCTCAGCCTTACCTCTCCCCCCAGAGCAAGGCTCCAGGAAGAGCACAACACTGCCACTGATGACCTTCCTCTCTGGATGAACAGTCAGGTCGAGCACATAATGTCTGACGAGTATGTGGTTAGTGTTGGCTCGGAGCGGGAGGTCGTCCGGGTCGACCGTTAGGTCCTCGTGTGGCTCCATGTCACAGGACCTGGGTCAGAGTCGAGCAGAGGATGGAGCAACCTGAGAGGACAAACCACAAATACAACTAAATCAGTTTGTTTTTATTCATCATAAAACGATGGAATGTCTATTTATTATCTTGATCAATGTTAATGAGGCAGTTATATTACACTTGCTTTGCCCAAAGCGTCTATCTTGCTGTATATGAGGGTTTTTTCTGTCATAATTCTTTTCTCTTCACCTGCCCGGGGCGTGAGGCTGGTTTGGCAAGACAGAGGTGCAATTACCATTTACAGCACAAAATCCTCCCAGGGTTTTCAGTGCAGGAATATGATCGTAAATTTAGGGGCGCACAGAAACAAGGGATGATATATACAGCGACAGGAGAGAAAAACAAGATCATAGAAGCCATCAAATTTGAGAGGTTTGCTTCAAAAACATTCATCTCTGACCACTCAGTTTATTTTTTAAAGGAAATATTCGTTTGGTGTTTAAAACATCTTATTCTACTGCACCTGCATCACCAAACAGCTTTGCGCAGCTTTGTTCAGATCAAAACGTTCACAGCTTCAAGGTCAACTGATGAATCCATAAAAGACGCTCTGCCTCGGCACAATCAGCCTTTTCATTTGATGCCAGTGAGCAATTAAACAAGGTCCTGGATTCATTCAAAAAACATGTGCACTTTTAATGCTGGATTTTGAGATCACAGCCTCAACATGAATGGAACACGGAGACAATATCTGTAATTATTTATGTATAACGTCTAGGGCGGAGACCCCAATCCCAGTTGCATGTCTTTACCCAGTGGGTGTGGTCTCGCCATCTTTCACCTGGGCACAGTGGTCCCAGTATATAAGAGTTTCCTATGCTCGGGATCTATGACTGATTTTAATATACTTTTGTAAAGTGTTTTTAATTATGTTATATCAATATCTGATCATCTGATCTGTGTTTTTGAATGGGTTTGGTTTGGTGACGGTCACACTGTCTCACGCACACGTGTCCACAGATATATTGTGAATAGACACGTGACAGCTCGGTGACACGCTGTGAGTCATGACAAACAGACAGACACGAGTTGTCCTTTGAGTTTTGAACTTCGGAGGAGCTAAGCTAACTTCAGAGTCCAGGCTAAGTTCACATTATCTGTCTGTTCCCGGTCGTTCCAAGAGTCCGGAAGCGAAACGAGAGAAACGGCGACACAAGGAAAAGAAACTGCAGACGACCGAGTATTTAATAAAAGAGATGACAACACGAACACGAGCAGCGACTTTCTGATATGAATTATGTGGCTACAAGACTGTGTTGCTGAGTGAGACGCACACAAACCTGCATCCGTCCATGTGGGAGGAGTCGCTCGGTGATGACGTCATACGGAAGCGACGGCGGCAGAGTTGTAGTTCTTTCTCCAGGATTCTTCCCGCTTTCTGAAGTCGGTTTGTAGTTTAAAAATGATGTCACATGTATAAGATTTATAGGAAGAGAAAATAACATTTGATCCGTCATAAAGATTTGAAAGGATTGTCACTTCTGATTTTACTTGATTTTATTTTATCAATAAACGTTATTACTTTCATTATTACTATTTAGCAAGTCCTTTTTCATCTTTTTAATTTAACAAAATAAATCATTCAAATATTCTTACATTAAGGAAATTAAATTAATGATGAAAATAAATAAATTTAGAATCCATAAGGAAAACAAGATAATTGTGATATATCCATATCTCAGGTGTGTATATAACTACCCTGAAAATATTTATAAATAGTTCAAATCATGACACTTATGTTTATATATTAAGTTTTATTCCGGTGCTTCAACAGCATTGTATGAATGACAAGTTTAAATTCCACATTTAATAAAACAGAACAGATATTAACAAACAAATAACTCAAAGAAACATAAATGCAGTCTCCTGTGGCTGAATACCACCAAAATATGTTTATAACACCGGGTCGCAGCAATATCCTGCATGTTTCAAAAATAGGTATACATTTGGATTAATACGTTTTTCATCTTATTTAACGATTCTAAAAAAATCATTTGATGGTTCATAAATAAAAGATGTAACTAGAAACAGAGCAAAGATGTTTTCAAATGAGTATTAATAATTTATAGGAATTAAAATGTATACCCACTTTTGAAAGCACATGTGCATTTCTGAAAAACAGTAATGAGCTGCAACATAACATGGATGAAATGAGCCGTTTCATGGTTGTCAAATAAAATCAGGTTGTCACTTTTTTTTTAATACTCCGAAGCAGTAGTTTACATTTCTCTTCTGGAATGTATTCAGACAGAGTTAACACGATTCACATTGCCAAGCAGTGGAGTGACTTTTTCAAATTATTGCATTCCTGGTTAAGGATCTCAGTTCCTAAGTAAATAAGAAAATAATTTGATTTGGCACTACGTGTCTCGTTGGAATTGGTCTATCTACAAACAGGTACTGAAACTACAGGAACATACACTGAGGTTGTAAAAGCCCACTCACTGAGTCCTGCCTACTGAATAATATTTCCAAGTAGTATCATTATTGCTGTTATTTATCTAAAAAATACATATTCCATAAAATAAAATGCTTAATAGTTTTTCATACCTTTGTAAACATCTCATGGAATAATACCTCTACTATATACAAAATGTGGATTTTAAAGAGAAGGTATGAGTAAATAAGAGCCTCTATTTGCGTCCTGTGAAGTTACATGACATCACTCTTCATAAGTTAAGCTACATGATCAGGTTCTGTATGTCCGACGACGGGACAAGAATGGCCTCGAGAGCTACCACAGGCAATCGTATCGACTTTTTCTATTGTGCAGAAATCCATCCATACCCTTGCTACTCTAACCTGGCACAGAGTGGAATTTCAGAGGCCCTTTACCACATGACAAAATCATTTATCATCACCGAGTACGAAGTGACTTCAGTATGGCACTAAAATCTCCTACTCCAAACATGATCTAAACAAACACACGTCCATCCATCCATACATTTACATACACGTACAAACACAGGACAGGATCATTACTGGCACACATACAGGCCCTGGGCCAGCAAGGACCTCGGTGAGGAACTCCAGTCTGCGTCTCTACTAGAGGAAATGTTTGCAGCATTATTAGGACTTGCAGTTATCTTTATAAAAAAGGAAATCAACAGAGCGAAAGTGTCTGAGGATTTTACAGTGAGTGCTCAATAAGCTACACTTTGCTTGAGAATCCAACCAATCTGTTTTTCTTTTCTGTGTGCTCACTCTCCTTTAACCTCTCGTAACAAACAGCTGTAAAA
The DNA here is from genome assembly GCF_963576545.1 of Limanda limanda. Taxonomy (NCBI): domain Eukaryota; kingdom Metazoa; phylum Chordata; class Actinopteri; order Pleuronectiformes; family Pleuronectidae; genus Limanda; species Limanda limanda. The sequence continues at coordinate 18,430,394 of NC_083640.1, read as the reverse complement.
TCATAAACGTGGACATGCAGCACACAAACACACACACTGCTGGATCGTTGTTGGACACAATGTGCTGCTCCCACACAAAAGGAGTGCTACGGTATCACCGGCAGTTCCTTTCATCTCGTCTTCTCTTTTCCTCTCTGGGCTGTGTGACAGTCTCACCCTCCGCTCCCAGATGAGCCACAGCGTCTCAGGAGTTTTCTTCCTGATTTCTGCGAAAACTTAGACGTTTGAAGGAATCCCTGGGAGAGGACAGAGGATGGGAGTAGAGGGTGGAAAGGGAGAAGCAAAATATGAAGTATGATGATGATAAGGAGGAGGAGGAGGAGGACAGGGCAGTAGTGTCATGGGGTGAATGCACAAAAATAGGATTTTAGTTTCAATTACTAACTCTTTGCAACTGGAATGTTAAACTGCTGTTTTCTCCTCTGTCCATCAGCAGTATTACGCAAACATTACAGACCTAATATCCAGGAAACTTGGGGGAGGGATAGGACATGGGCCAAGAAAGAACCCATTATATCCAGGAATTTCTTTTCACTTTCTTAAACATAGAGATAAGGAATTCATGGATGCTGATGAAAATGATGACCCGGCATGTTTAGGGGGACTGGTATCTAAGAGTGTGTAGCTTGATTGAATTTAACACAAATGTTGGACCTTGTTAGAGGTATGTTTATAATATTTCTATATTTTTTAGCTGGTGTTATGATCAGTCCAACTGATTTAGAAGGCCCTTATCACATTCCAATGGCTGAGTTATTGATAAAAAAATGTGGATTATAATCACTTTGAAATACATGATAATCCCTCAGCATGGAATTCATTTTATAAACGATATACCCAGATTATCATGGTCAATCGTAAAAGCATGTGAGAAGTCAGTCTTTATTAATACATGAAAGCAAAATGAATATGGTATTGGGTTCAACTCTCTGTTCTCTTTGGCTTGAGTTCAACTATCAATATTTGTAAAGGTGACACAGACACTGTGAAAGGACCTCTGCTTAAATCCATTTGCCATTTCCACCTTGGTCTCTTGTCACAACAGTATCGGCTGTTTGGCCCAGTGCCTTTGTTTACCTGTTCTCCAGCCGAGGCCTGATGATGGGCTTGTAGAGCTCGGGAATCTTCCTCTCCAGCATCGGCCTCAGGTTCTCTCTCAGGCGGTTGTAGTTCTTCTTCAGCTCTTGCTGGTATTCCTTCTGGTCAAACGTGATCAGGTGCTTATTCTTCTCCACTGCCTCGCCACACCTACGAGGCGGGGGAGCAAAGCAAGTTGGCATCAGTTTGAAACCACAAGTGGAGTAAGGAGGGAATGAATGAATGAATGAATGCAAACACCTACAAAGAAAGATTTTCTAGAATATTGTGGCGGTGGCTACAACTGAATGGACACTGAGAAGCATAAACTATGTCTAAACTGTACCAGGTTATAGACGTCAGCTGAGTAGGCGTATCCTTCGTATGTGGCCAACGACATTTGCATTCACACAACCAAAACAATGTGGCCAGACCGAATCCAAATGTGCTATAAGAGTCGGATTTCAGGATGCGTTTGGGTGCGTTCACACATGTCCTAAGCACTAACAACTTGTGATCACTCAGGACGGATGTTGATGCCAGAACTGTACAGGGTCTAAATGACACTACACGAGATGGAAAAAGAGCTGAGTGTCCTCCTTGACCTTTATAACCTCAACTTAATGATACTATGCAAACAAATCTTGCGGTAATTGCCTCTCTATCCTCAAACCTTCAGAAATGCACTGTACAGTTTCCTGCTAACAATGCCCTCTAACTACTTGACATAAATGGGACCCCTTAGCTTAAATGCTAAATGAAGGTCCAATGCACTCCTATATGCCCATTAGAGCTTTCCAAGTCCCTCTGCTACAACATAAACTGTATATAATCCAAAGAGCTGTTTCCACTGCAGAGGGAAAACTCACAAATGACAAAAAATCTTATTCTGGAAAAAAAGCCCCTCGTGATAGACCACCACAAGTCTGAGCTGGAACGGGGGAGAAGGGAGGTACAGGGTCTCCCATGTCTAATGGCCAACATGCATGGACTCTGCAGGAAACCCGAGAGACGGAGGATGATTGCAAACACATGTCTGAGTTTATCTCTTAGCTTTTAATGAGGGTGATATGGAAACTGCAATGTCCTGAAACAGTATACAGTAAATATGCAGTGCTACAAAAAAACAAGGAGAGTTCACCTACGTTAAGAATTTTCCGAACCCCTAAAAAACTATAACTCATATGTAGCTCTCTATCTGACTGTTGAACTTGGTAAAATGAAAATCTACAATATCCAAGGTTTTTAATTCAGAGATTCACTAAATAGGATTTCTTCCCTCAGTCGTATACATCTGTTTTCTGAGCTGCCTTTAAAAAAATATATCGTGATCTTTGTCAGTTACTGGAGGTAAACAATCCAAATATGGGCAAAGTGAGAACACTGTTAAATGAACAAAAGTGGATTTCAACATGTTCTAAATGCACTCACGCCATCCGCCCTGCTTGGGTCATTAAAATAGAGCCCACTGACTTCAACAGTGAGCCTGACCTCACCTCATTTTAAGACCCACACACCCATGTGAGCTAAGATGAACACAAGTGCATTTGCTATTTAAACACGGGCAATGGACGGGAAAATGACAACTGCGAAACTAGACATGCTTGACTTGGTTTCACTTTGCGCTGCTGTAAAATACGGACATTAATCTCTATGTAAATATTATTTAGAAATGCTGCCAATACACAACTTTGAAAAAAGTTTCGATGGCATCTAAGACCTCATGGCAGAAATGTGCCTACTTAGTAAGTAGTGGATTTTCCTCTTTTATTTTAGTTTCCTTTTCTTTTACAAATTTTAATGATTTTATTTTACACTTTTAATTGAATCCATCACAAATCCAAGTTGTGTTTTAACAACTAAATAAAAATTAATTAATAAAAGTTGGTGCTAATCTGCTCCGAACTATATATCATCACCAACTGCACATTGGTGAAATTGTATGTCATGAAAATATAAGATTATTTCATCGTTTAATAAAATCAAATTGTCCTGATATATAATTCCAGGCTAATCATAAATAAAAGTCAACTAAATAAGCTGTTGGGTTTGGATTTTACATGAGTGGTTTAACTTATTATGCAGGTAATTAACTTGAAATGTATTATTTATTTTTTTACAGAAAAGCAGATGTCCTGCTCTAATGTGATACAATGAAAACATTGTTATTATTGCCATGTTGTTGTAGCTCACAAGGACCTTGCCTGACACCCAGAGTGCAGTTAAAGATCATTGTTTACAGCAATGAGCAGCACAGCAGGTTACATGTTACACGTGAGGCCGGAGAGATTCAGTTCAGTGGGCGAACAGATGACCAACATTGACAAAATATTTTGAAGAACGCCACTGTCAATGACATTGGCATAAAAAGGGTCCAGTGACAGCCTGCCTGGATTCAGCAGAGGAAATAAACCTTTCTGAAACTACAGTAAATATTTGCCATCCCGGTCGTAGCAATCAAGGCAGCTGGAATGTGACATGAGGGCTAGAAAATGAAAACCACCTTTTGGAGGCAAACATGCCCAGAGGAAGGAAACACACACCGATACACAAATGCACACAAACACGACACACGCCTTCTGCACAAAATCAGCATATCCTCAGACAGGATGGTTTAAATTATGTTCTGAATATTCAAAATGCAGTGAAAACCTTTGGGAACAATAAACCTTTGCAACTCCAGTCCTCCTTTGTCATTGTGGGACATGTACAAAATATTTCCCCTGCCACAATGGGTTGTATTAATTCACAACCCCACTGCCTGTTTAATTCCTTTAAGTACTATCCGGTTTGCAATTATCACTTCCATCTCTGCGTCGTGACACTCGGCTTCAACAGCAGAAACTCACACTTATCTGCTCTTTTATCTTCCTGTGTATACACGGAGCAGGAGAAGGAGACTTTCACTCCAAGTCAAGCCTCACAAAGATACTGCATTTTATTTTATTTGAAGTATTGTTCCACGCCTCCACCTAGTGAGCCAGGGCCAGCCACCAGTAACAATGAAGAGAAGGAGATATGCAAATGCAAGTAAAACAGTTGGGGAAAAGTCTTCTTTACATTTTTGTGGTGTTTTTCTTGCAGAACTCTGGTACACTGCCCCGCTTCTATAGGTGGTGCTTCTTTGATCGCATCTTACCTCATTATAAACTCTTTGAAACACAGGCGCAGTTTGTTGTGGTGGCGGAAGAGCTTGGGGTCCGCTGGGATCTCATTCAGGAAGACCTGGGCCACCTCCAGCGGGCCCTAGAAGGTGGGGAGGAGAGAGAGAGGAGGGGAAGGGGAAACACAAAGAGAAAAGAGTTAGAGCGACAAAGACGGAGAAGGCAAAACAAAAAAGTGGAGCAAGGAAGGAGAGGAGTCGGGAGAGGAAGTGTTTGAGAGCGAATGAACAAAAGGAGGGATGAGGGTGCCCCTCATTCAGACTCACTCATCGCTGCATAAATGCCTTTATGCAGCGATGAGGGCCAGGATGCCAAACTAGAACATGAGGAAGAAATCAGATTAGAGAAGGAGCCGTGATTAGCCTCCCGCATGGCTAACGTCACGGCTAACCCTACGCACGCCCACCATTTGGTTCCCATTTGCCAACAATGACATCTTGTTATCTTAACTCATATTCATCATAAAACCACAGCGCGCTCGCACAGCACCCGCATCGTGACAGGCGCAGTTAAACAGCTCTGATTAGCATCATAAACGCATCTGAACCCTCGCTTCTTTGTGACGGACCCCCCCCCCCAACACACACACACACACGGAAACCCTGCGGCCTACTGTACTGAGTTATATGTTTACAGAGTTAACCGAGCATTAGTGTTATGTATACAACCATCAGGTCAGAGCGAGGGACCTGTCAGATTAGACACCGGACGATAAAGCGCGCGCGGGGGGGGGGGTTGCTGGGGGAGCGGAGGCTCTGCACTGAGCTCCATCATTACTCCCTGTATTCAGCGCGCTGGCAGGACCTGGAAACGATCAGATGAAAGAGACCTCCGGTTCGGCGCGTCGCACATGAAAGCGAGAGGGGCCATGAATTGACGTTATAACTAAATCAGGGGGAAAAGCAAAGGGAGGATTAAGGCTGTGGGACGCGCTGAAGGCTTTGATGTGCCATCACTGTCATGTCGTCCACCTGCGCTCTGGGATTACAATGGCGCTGTAAATGTGATAAGATAAACAGGAGGTAAATTATTCTGGTTTATTTCCCCCCCCCAGCACATAAAGAGGCAACACTCAAGGGGACAAAGGAGCCATGTAGAATAAAGAGTGCGATCATTTCAGGGGAGAATTGGTTAAACTTGAAGTACGACATAATAACGGCAGACGGACGGGAGAGGGAAAGAGAGGCTTCATTCACAAAATCTCTCTCCACATTACCTGGTTGACCGTGGCTCCCACCGAGCCTTGCAGCAGCATCTGCAGCATCTTGGCGTCAGGCTGTTCCCGGTGGGTGGCGACCGCGAGCTCTCTCGTCTTCTTCTGCATGTCCTCTATGGCCACCTCGATCGGGGTCAGGTCAAACTGGAAGCAAAGGTCAGGCAATGTTGTACACACATGTAGGGTTGCAAAGGGGCGGAAATTTTCCGGTAAATTTCTGGAAACTTTCCGGAAACTTTCTATGGGAAGTTTAGCTCGTGAATTTTGGGAATTTTGAAAAAAATAAATAAATATGCAAATTAAACGCTGAGCAATAAAAACATCATTCAAAACTCTATTTTAAAGATGTGTTGAATGCAGCATTCTTCCATCACATGCACAGATAACTCCCAGCATCCTTCACTCTACAGCAGGGCTATTGAGGCCTGCTGTAGTGTGCAGGACGAGTCAGGTAAGTGTCCATGATATTACTGGGGAAAATATATTAGCATGCTGATTGAGGATTGTTCATCTGTTCATCTAGCCTATTTCCATTGATTTATCCATCAATTGTAAAATATGTTTACAGGCGATTCCAATTGTTTGGCTAACTATTTATATCTCTGGCATTGCATTAGTGTTTTTTTACAAACTTTTTTCTCATCTTATTCTACAGGACAGTGCCACTTGCACTATCTCATGTGTGGAGACATTTCAACCCATCCAATGTAGAAGGAAAGGCTGTGTACATTTGCAAATACTGTGCAAAGACCTATGTTAAGAATGACACAACGATGCAGAAGCATATAGTCAAGTGCCCAAAGTTTCCACAGTGCTCAAATCAGCCTATGACAAAACAAAATGTTTATATTTATGTCTGTATATGACAAGGTAAATACAGTTAGTATAAATTACCCACAACATTTCCAGTTTATTCCCGTTAATTCCCATATATTCCCGTTTATTCCCGTTAATTCCCGTATATTCCCGTTAATTCCCATGGAAAGTTTCCAACTTTGAATATTCCCGGAATTTTGCAACCCTAGACAGTTGTTGCCGCTATGTGGAGAATCCATCCCTAGGTGTTCTGCGCCGTGAATGTCCGCACTTACCTCCTCTTTCTGGATGACGTTGATGCGCGTCTTGACGTAAGGGAAGGCGTGCATGGTGGTGAGGAGGGTTTTCCTCTTGTACTGCTCGTTCAGTTCGCCCCGCGGCCTCCCGCTCTTGGTGTAGGGCGTGGTGTACATGAAGCGCCGCAGGTTGAAGTTCTTCTCGAAGTTTGTCAGCCGGTCTTTCATCTCGTAGTCGTCAAAGTAGGGCTCCACGTAAGTGATCTGGATGTACGCCTGGAGAAGAGTGGTGGTTTAGCTTCCCTTGTTTGGGGGGGGTCATAAATCCAGCCGGTTTCTGTGCTTTTTAAAGTTTTTTTAAATTGATTTATTTATTTTGCCAACAGCTATCAGACAGCTGAGCGGAGTTTTGCATTTCTTCCCTCTGGACCAATCTTCATTTTTAGGAGTGTTGTTTTTCACTTGGCGTGTATTCTTTCAAATCTCCTCATGTTCTCATTCTCTGACAGTTTTGCAACATGTGCACTTTGCATATCCTCAGTTTTTGTGATGTATTAAACATGTTTGTTTCTTTACATATGTGTACGTTTCATTGTCCACAGCTTGGCTTGATGTATTTTATATGTCTGATGAATGCAGACTTCAGTTCCTGCTTGGTGTTTCACTCAAATCAAATCAAAACAAATCAAAGTTTATTGTCACATGCACCAATGACATGTGAAATTCTTGGGACATGGCAGGCAGCATCTACACTCAGATATTTTGTGTTAAATGCCGACCAACAGAACAGAAGACACTTTTTTCCCCTTATCTTTATAATCTTCATACATTTGTCAGCACTAAACCTGGCTTTCCAGTGGGTGACTGAATTCTGACAGATTTTTGACAAGGATGAAAAAATCCACGAGCAGAAGAGAAATCTGAGAGCAGATGTGTAACGTCTGAGGATGACTGTGCTCTAATTGGGTGGTTTTGACAGTGTGACATGAATGAGAGTGTGTCTCTTCTTTTGCTGCAATTTTGGGGTAAATTTTAATGCATTTCACTTTGCAAAAATAAATTATAAATCAGTATATGACATTTCTTCACATTTAACACTGCCTGTTAAAGGTCATTTTGACTTATTCTTAATTCCATTCATGTTTTAAATACCTTAACTCTTTCATTTGCGTTATATCTCCTACTTTACATGCGCTCTACAGTAATTTGGTTTTGTGTGGACTAAAAATAATATAATGAATGACAGATATATAGCTGCTTTCAGTGACGTGACATAACAGTCTCCTACCTTGGAGGGGTTCAGTTTCTTTCTGTCCACTGGCGTCGAGTCCTTGATCATCTGCAACGTCTCTTCTCCAAAACACTGACTGTAGAAGTTCTAGGAAATGTATAGATTTTATTTTCAATAAAAGCCATAAGTCGATGAAAGGGTGAGCCTGACATTGTTTTTGCACTTCATGACGTTGTTTCAGGAGTGACATCTTCCCCTTTTCCTCTGCGATCACACATCCATTCACATGATGCACACACACACACAAACACACACTTCCCTCCTTCGTACCTCCAGCCGGTGTGATATCTCAGGCAGATGTGTGATCGCTGGCTCCTTGTAAATGAATTCTCGCTCGTCCAGGTCACCAAACTTGGCCCCATAAAAACCCACCCGGAAATAGGTTCCAAACATCCTCTTATGGCCCTGGAGGGAATCAGAGCACATTTCCTTTTAGAGTCTCATCAGTGTAACATCAGTCACATATTCTCTCCAATTATGGTGGCAGCTTTTTGGGGATCTATATTGTGAAGAACACTTGTGTGTGATTCAGGTAATTCAAAGTCATTTTGAAGTGATACGATGTATGAACAGCGCATAAAAACAAAACATAGAAATTTAGCTATGCATATGAATTTCAAATTGCTTTTTATTCTAATTCCGCAAAAGATCTTTCAAGGTGATCTACTGAAGTGTTTTACTGTTTTTCTAATGTCAACCTTGACATTAATTATTCATTCCAAAAAGCCATTTCAGTCTCTTATAGTTATTACCTTTTTAATGATGTTGTCAAAGGCTCTCTGTAGTTTGTCATGAGTGGATGCCAGTTTCCTGAAATCTCTGTGAGCCTCTAAGACCGGTAGGATGACCTTGTAGACTTCATTCACCGCCTCGTAGAGACCGCCCTGAGAAAACAGCCATGACTGAAGGTTAGTATGATCACACACAAGACTCAAATGTTTTAGGTGTATTTATATGTACAAAATAAATCATGATTTACTGTCCTACATTAGCATTAGCAGGACATTTGTTAATATATTGATAGATAAGATCAACTTCAACCACTTGAGAGAAACTGCTCTATTTCTTTATATTATGAGAGGATAGTGCCAACTCATCTTCAATGTAGATACACTATTTTGAGTAAAGGCTACTTTTCCAGTGTTAAAACACAATATAGATTATAATTATTCTATAGAATACACTTGAGACACAGCTACAGGTTTCTGTATTAAAGCTAAACATGAACAACATGTGCAGCGTCATCGTCTCACATTGCTGAAGAGCTCGGCCGCCTGCTCCAGCAATCCCACCAGGCCGCTCTCGGTGAAGTAGCGTCCCGAACACACGCCGTCCTCGTCCGGGGACAGGATGTCATCCGACACCGCCGACTCCTCCAGCACATTGGGGGAGATGTTCTGAGGAAGAAAAATCAGTCAGCTGATCAATCAATTAGCCCCCTTAATCAGATAATCAATCACGTGGCCGGCTCTGAAAGGAGACGTCCTACAGTGGGAAACGGAACTAATTTGATGAGCCTCCGATCAATGACCTGCTGACTGCCGGGGCTTGGAGTGTCCTGTGCCAGAGCGCCACCTAGGTCTGTGGCACGGCTCATCGATAACATCATCGTGGTTACTGCTCTAACTGTTTGTTTGTACGTCCAGGGAACAGACTGTTCACTTGTTCCCACAGGAGCACGTTTGCCTTTTTCCCCCCCTTCATCTTCAAAGACATTGTATAAAGCAGAGCTACCAGGGGAACGTATTTATACGTTGACGTTGTGTGTGTACAGCTCCCCCCTCTGGACACTCAAAACTAAATGTGGAAGTAATCCGTGGGGGGGAAACGTGTGATGTGGTGTGTTGTGCCAGGGGGGGGGGGGGGGGGTTTGCCTTCTTCCAACAAAACAACCATCAGCCACAACAAACAGAAACAGATGATGGAGGGTTATTTGGACTAGCTGTCTTTTTCTTTTGCAATGAGTTTTAACATGTGTTTATTATTATATTATATAGTGTGTATCTGTATTTGCGTTGACTACCTGGAAGGTGACACTCCCAACAGGCAGGTACTTGTGATCCTCCAGCATGCTGAGGTACTCGGCCACCAGGGCAGCAGCGTGCACCAGACACATGGCCGACTCGGTGTAACACTTCCTGTTGTTGTGCTTCTCTGCCATGTTCTGCAGCCAGGTCAGTCGCAGGTCAGGAGATGTCTGATAGCCCTTCGCAATCCTGGGGAGGGGAGGAGAAGAAGAAAGGGGGGGATTTGTCTGAGTTGTTTTTCCTTCATTTTTTCCTTGTCCTTTATTGAACCAGCCTTATTGAGGAAAAAAATCTATTTTTTAAGAATGACTAGGTCAAGAAAGACGCTGCAAGTTAAAACAATAAATACAAATCAGAGAACATATGCAGGCTATGGAAACTGTCACACACTTAATATAAGAGCATAAGCATAAATTAGAAATAAGCTAGTGCAGGTGGTGCAGTGGTTTCATGGATTTTGTGTGTTTATACTTCAAATGTTTTGGCAAATGTTTTTGGCAAGTCTCAACTACAAAACAGCTGAATACATTTGTAACTTATGACAGTCAGTAGAGTGGATACCTCCACCAAGGCCCAACAGTTTTAAATCGAGCTGCACCAAACTGCACACACAAACATATCATCAGGTTTCGATAACTTTTTAAGACCCTAATGAATGAATTTGAATACCTATGTAAAGCACAATATAAATGAAGGATTAACAGAGCCCCAGGATTACTTACAATTCCAAATAATTGAAGGTGAGTTGAGGTAGCCAAGTGGAGAAGACTTTTTAAAGGCCTAAAATTCAGATGACTACATTTTAGACTTTTTTTTTTACCCTACAGAAACCCTGTATCCTTATTACCTTGTAAATAAATAAAACTTTTAAAAACACCCAATTTCACAATGTCAAAGAAAAATACTGGCTCTCTGCTCAGCTTTTCTACAAAAGTTCAGTCTCAACTAGTCTCCACCACAAAAAAAGCTTTCTGTAATAAAATAAATAAAAAAACTTTATATTCTGAACGAAACTGAAGCAAATGAGTCAATCTAGTTACAGTCTAGACACAAATATACAGTAAGTCTACAATTGGACAGATAATATCTCAAGTGGTTAGTGGGTTTTATGAGCAACAGAAAATATGGATATGTCAATGGAATCCATGAACAATCATGAGAATAACAACAGTGGGATGAATCTAAAACACTGAAAAAAACAATTAGTCACTGTACTTCACTTATAAATGAACTTGAGCATCTGGAGACCAAATGTCTTGTTGTGCCAATGACCTGAGTGTGTTAGAGGGATCGGAGGTAGACGTTGAGGTGGGTGTAGGAAAATGTGTAAAGTCATTTTGCACAGCTGTCAGACACTCGCCAGGTCACTGCGACCAAAACCCAAACAGAAAGGAGCATGAAAAACGATACGTGGAGGTGACATTAGAACATGTTGAGGTGAAGTGCCTGAATCAATATACAGCATATGTATGCTCCCTTTGTCTCAGTGTTTCCACTTTGTGTTTGCACACACACTCAAACTCCGGCACACACACCGTTTACATCTGCATATACACACAGCCGGATCAGAAGACTAAACTGCTACCACATGGTTGCCATAGCGAGGGCAGCAAATAGAGGCAAAACAGCGCAGACCACAGAGAAATAGGAAACAGCAGCACAACATAGAGAGAAATCACACTGATGAGAGAGGGAGAGAGAGAGGGAGAGGAAGAGATTAAGAGACAAGACGCTGACGACAGATTTGTCTGTCTGTCAAGGAAACAGGCGTTTGTGGAGGAGGCTTTTGGCTTCTCACCTGTACATGAGGTCCATGAGCATCTCTGGGTCCTCCTGGAACTCCCTCATTTTCACTGTGTCCGATAAAATACTGTTGAGGTTCCTGAGCAGCTCGTCTACCTGAGAACACAGAGAAACACGGGCAGGCATGAGGCTGCGATATGATCAATATCAGTAATGTAATACAGTTTGTGTGTGTGTGTGTTAGTTCATACCTGTGAGGGCAACTGCGTGTTCTGCATCTCTGTGTCCTCCTCTGCATAGGCCAGGATGGTGCGGAGCGAGCATCGTAAGTATTCCTCCTGGAAGTCGGAGGACTTGCCCACCAGCGAGGCCAGAGACATGGTGACCTGCATCTTCACTCTTGAGAAGTTCTGACAGAGACAACAGGGACCGATGTTAATGTCAGTGTGTCAAAGTTTTGCAGATTCTTGAGGCTGAATTTCATGTGACTATACTGTATATTCCCCAATACTCTCAAGTCTTTTTTTCCATTCGCTGGGAGCCAAAGAAGGAAATATATTATTTGCAATGGTGATACAAGGTACATAAAGTGCACGAGGCAAATGCAACTTTGCATGAATAGGACAATTCCTTCTTCTGCTTCTATTTCACCTTTTCACTTTGCCTCTAAAGTACTTACCTACCTAAAACCTCCAATAATAAACAATGCATGCATTTACTCCAATAACAAATAAGACATAGGGACATTGTGTGATTCAACTTTCATAACAGTCTTTAAAATGTCCTGTTATAAACATTATACAATTTACTTTTATGATGATCTAATAATGCATAGATTTTACATTAAAGATGGGCGACATGACAGATTCCCTAAGGTAAAAGCAAAGTCATCTTGATCGCCCCCTGATGGCTGACTGCAGTCATAAATCCTGCCTCCTCCATGTTAGTGGATGGACCAAAAAGTCAAAGCACATGTCAAGCAATTTATCTCAAAGATTGTTTTCTGTCCTTTCCGTTCCTATCACACCGTCATTTGAAGCTGTAATAATGTGTTGAAATTGTCCTCATTGACAGCTCTTGTGACTTGTCGAGCATGTGTATTGGCAGGAGCTCAACACCACGGCTCCACAAAACGATCACTCCTCTGTAGACTCCAAATGATGCCAAAAGATAATAGATCACAATCCTAATATGTGGGATATTCTAGCTTTAATGTTTGTTCAAAGGGAGGAAGTGAAGACCTTTTGTCAATTTGTACATACAGTCTATGCTCCAATGTATCATTGGTAGAGGACAGATAAATGAAATACAAATATTACTGTAGTAACATTACTATTAAGTCTATGAGCTGTAGTTTTGTCCTTATAATAAACATTGTGAAGAACTAAATATTTGATATAATGAACTAGTCCCTAAAAATCCTGCTCTATACTCAAGCATTTCAGGATAAAGGTACCAGAATATACTTAAATACTGCACACTAACATAAACTGAACATCCACCTGCTCACACTCTCTACCTTATGGGTGCAATTGTTTGATGAATCTTTTTGCATCAGCAGTGAAAATGTGTCCAAGGTTTCTAAATCTTCTCCAAGTCAAGATTAGCTGTTTTTTTTCTCTCTCTCCTCAGTTTCTGTCCCTTCTCTTTCCTCGTCTCTTCATTTTTCACACTACCTGTCCAAAACAACAGGCCTGGCAAACACCCCTCCATCTCCTGCACGGAGGACGAGTGTGCGTGCGCGAGAGAGAGAGAGAGAGAGAGAGAGAGTGAAGTCCCATCTATCTCCAGCATGACCAGCTAAGCGGGAAATGATCTCCCATTAGCAGAGACATAATCACCCATGGATCATCTCTACGGCCCCATTCTGTTCAACTGAGCATGGAGCCAGAGCCTAACCACCCATCACTGCCCTCTAACTCAGTGTGTATATATGTGTGTGTGTGTGTGTGTGTGTGTGTGTGTGTGTGTGTGTGTGTGTGTGTGTGTGTGTGTGTGTGTGTGAGTTTTCTTTCCACTCGACAGGTTTTGATATCGCGTTTCTTTTTCCTTCCGGATTTTTAGTTTTTTATCCAAAAATTTAAAAATAAAAAAAAAGCAGAGAGTAGAAAATGTGTGTGTGACAGACAGTTTGGAGAGAGAGACGAGGGCGGATGAAGGGATGAAAACATAAACAAAGGAAAGGTAGGAACTTCTGTATGAATGAGTCACCACACTACACCACATAAACAAACATGCGCTGGACACGCAGAGGGGTAATACTCTTTGGAGGTTCTCTGTGTGTGTGTATGTGTGTGTGTCTGTGTATGTTTGTGTGTGTGTGTCTGTGTGTGTGTTCGCTGCTGCAGGCTGGTGTCTGACTTTCATTAAAGTGTACTGACTGTAAACACAGGAAATATGGAAGGGTTATCGAACCAGCAGAGAAATGAAAGAGGATACTCTGTCCTAAACCTCCTTTAGATCTGTGTCTTCTCAATTTTCTTCTATTTGTTTCTTCTATTTCCCTCCATCACTGCTTCACCTCTGGCAAAACACTGCACTATCTCCGTTATGATTTCCTCCTTTCCGCCCCTTTCACGTTCTCCTTCTCCCTGCCCCAGAGCAATATATACTCACACATTCACACATGCATATGTACTGACACACACACACACACACAAAGCACACGCACACGTCTGGCTGTCATTAGTTAAAAAGGGGTAGGAACATGGGGAGGCAGACAGTGACATATCTCCCTGCTCTCCACTCAGAGACACATCCTTCAGCAGAAACTTTCTGCGGCACGCTCAGAATAGACATGGAAAAGACATTAAAGCCGAGGAGGAAAGGAAAAGCCGAGGAGATGGGTGTGACTCCCTGCTTCTTCGAGGGAACGTGTATCATGACCACATCTGAACTCTCGTGCGAACCTAAATTTGATTTAATCCCACTTAAATGCATTTTCTTCTGTGAGCACAGATGTTAGATAAGGTTCTTTCAGACAGGAAGGTAACACTGTAGGCCTGACATTTGCCCTGAGTGTGTGTCTTTATGCGCTTGCATCCTTACAACCCATTGGAAAACTAGCATGGCACTCAGAAGAGCGCGTTCCACCACCAGCGCTGAACAGTCCCTTAAATTCAATCAAGCAGCACCACATTTCACACATTTATAGATATCTTCAGATATCAATGAAGATCAATGATCAAGATCAATGAATTGTTCTCTGGGGAAACTGTGAAAATGTCACAAAAAACACTCTGTCTTGCGATGTTAAAGGAAAGTGATAACAAAATCCTGGATCCATGCCAAAATGTCTTCCCTGACCTCTACAATGTTCTACCACGTTTGTTGTAATCCATCCGGCAGTTTTAGACAAATCTTGCTCACAAACATGCAAACCAACCGACAAACAAATGGACAGGTTTGAAAACATAACCTTCTTGGCAGGGGTAAGAAAACGCAATCTTCTTTTGCATGTGATTTCATGTTTATGCGAGTGTGTGTGTGTGTGTGTGTTTGTGCTTACACTGGCATTGCTGTAGCTGTATCTCATGATAAGATAGAGCGTGGCACAGGCCTGGCTCCTGTTCTCATCAACAGGGCTGCTGCAGTACTGAAGCACCTTCTGGCACAGGTCTGCACACTGCTCCGCCTCCTCCTCAAACAACAGGTCCCCGAACTGCACACAAACACACACACGAATAATATCAGACATACAAGGTATACACAAAGATACACATGCATATATAAATAGGTAATCTTGCTTGTATCAGCAGTTTTCCACAAACAAGAACATTTCATTTAGACACAGATAGTGCCCGTGTAAAACACAACAACACACACAGCTACGCCACAATTTTCACAAAGTACAACACACACACACACACACACACATGCACACAGTGTCTCTTTATAGTTGTGAGAACAATCATTGTTATAATACATTCCCTTGCACCTTATCCTAACCTTAACCATTACAATTTAATGCCTATACCCTATCCCTAGCCCAAAAACAAAGTCCCTCAAAAAACTCTTTGAATTTGGACTAACCAAAATTTCCTCACAATCATGGGATTAAACCAAAATTGTCCCTCAAAACTATAGAAAGATATGCGCACACACATGTGCACACGCACACAATGATGAAAGTACCTTGACAACGAGTCCTCTGAGCGTGCTGAACGTGTGAGAGAGGAAAGTGGAGCTCTGGTTGCACGTAAGAGAGTGAAGTAACACTTTCAACACTCCGCCGACCACGCTGTCCTTACAGTCTGCCAATGGCACCGCCTGGACAAGAGACACATGGAAGAATAAGCCATTCATACGTGACAAATGATCACACCTGCAGATACACTGGGGTCCCATTTAAATAAGAAAGGAGGTAGACAAGTAAACAGAAAATGATTAATACAGTCAATGAGTTCTTCAAGCTGAGATTGCAGGTGTAGACGACATATCGCGCCATCTTTGTGCTTTATGTATTTAATATTACAAGCATTCAGTGTCAGCAGTTACAAATATTAACCCTAGCATTCAATACATTTTTGCATTATGGCAACTCACTGAGCGATATCTCAATACCAGTCTCAAATTACTCGGGCTTCGCTTAGTGCTTTCAAACCTTTCTAAAGAAAGCTGAGCCCAGCTTCTTTCAATACCCAGTGAGGAACTTTATTAGTTTATCAATTATGCAAGCTCATGAATGGATTTTTTGTAACATGGTTGCTAATGAGAGATCATTTCTTGTTGACTTTCATGTCCCTCTGCAGATGAAAATATTATAATTAATACGTAGTGACATCATTACGTCACAATCTTGAGAAACACTAGTGTGAATAGTCTTAATTTCATCTCTGGATTAGTAGTAACAGTATTTGTAACTGTACTGTGTGAACAAACAGTGTTGTAGGACGCTGAATGAGTTCAGGTGATAGACAAAGTGTTTTCCGACCTGTACGATGGTCTCCAGCAGGTCCAGTACAATGAGGTTTGTCTCTGTGGCCAAGTTCCCGCTGATCAGAGCCTCCTGGTCCAACTCTGCCTTAGTCCTGATGGAAAGTGATCGGACAGATATTAAGCGAGAAGAGAAACAGAGCAACAAAATGGGGTTTCAAAAAATTGACGAAATCCTAACAGGCCAAGCAAACTTTTGAAAACTGGGAAGCAGACACATACTTGTCCTGTTTATCATTGGTCTGTCTCCACTGGGTGAGGTCTTTCCTCCAGCGCAGGTTCTCTCTCTGACCCATGGTCCTGTCCATTCCTGTCAGGGGTTACAAAGGAAACAGCTCTTGAGAAAACAATAATGTACATTTACGTACAGATCATGTACAAAGCTTTATCACTGGAGTCCATGCAACCTAATAGATAGATAGATAGATACATTCATATAAATGTTTATGACCAGATTAGATAATTTATTGGAGAAATTGCTGATAATTCAAACAAACTATTCCCAGTTAAAACACATTCACTTTTTTCTTCCTTCTGTACTTTATACCATACTGTCATATTTAATATGCCACATATCACCAGCATGGAATTGCAAGCCCATGTACAGATTAACCTGAGACCAGTTCTTTCCATAACTTGCTGACTGCACAATTAATAAATACTGATACTGAGCGCTCACTCGATTTGGAGGTAGTTCGTGTGCAAAACGTGAAAAATTGCAATTCTAAATGTGACAGAAAAGCAATTTCCAAGTTTTAACCCTTAAAGTGCAGGTACCTCCGACTCGTTTCATCATTTCCCCGCGGGCTCCCATTCCTCTCAGCAGGGCTTCTTCCAGCTGCAGCTTGGCCTGCTGGGACTTCTGTAAGGCCTGGGTGCTCACTTTGTCAGTGCTCTGCTTCCCCTGCACACACACGTTAACACACAGTCACAACATGCAAGCAAACACGTGGATCATTTTGTGATAAATACTTGATTTCTGTTTCCAATCGAACTATGCAAACATAAAAACACATCAATGACTGTTACAACTGACACAGGTAAACAAGCGAGTACACTGACCCTGTACTCGAAGCAGGACACACAGATGGTGAGGAGCTCCAGCAGCTTGTTGAGCTGTGACGGAGGCATGTCCACAGTCCAGCGCTGAATTACACTCCTGTCTGCGTTCTTTATCACCCACAGGAAACACACCAACAGGTGGCGACTGGTGTCTGCCGCCAGGGTGGCTACGGATTTACCTTGCTGGGAAGGGGAGAGGAGAGAGGCAGATATGTAGTTCGATGGGGTGCTTAGGAGAGAGGGAACATCTACCTTCACACAAAGGCATGTGTGCTGTATGTGCAACCACACTGAGAAATGACTGTGGTATCAGCAAAGAAATCAGTAATGTACACAAAAGAGGATTATAAGCATGAGTTATTTGCCATTCACACACACATCCATACAGTGCATCTATGGGTAGCACTTCTTTTCTATGAGGGGCAGTCCTAATATCTTAAATAACACCTACTTATAAGTGGACATTTCTTTGACCCTGGTTTTAGTTTGGTGTTGTTCTCTTCCTCCTCTTAATAGGCGTTAAATCTACTGCAGATTAATTTACCTTCATTTGTGAGATGATGAATCGGTTGCTGCTATAGAGGGCTACTGCTGCCTCGCTGTGTGGCAGCTTTGATAAATGTAGTCATTAACCTCCTTGTGCTCGGGGTCTCCCACCTGGAACCCGGTTTCCAGGTATCTGTTCCACAGCTGGGCTGAGTGAGCTGCACCAGAACCAACATCAACTATGTGTAGCACGTAATCCAAAACATGACTAGGCTACTAAAAAACAACTAAAATGTTACTTGTACCACTTCTGTTGAGAAGAGTGAAAGATTCAGATATTGTTTGTTTGAAGGGGAACAGCCTGAAAAGAGGAGCCGTCTGGCTGCCAGGTTTGGATTTGTGATGGATACCAGGCCGATGGCACAAATGTAGTTTTTCCACAACAGAATTTCACGTTACAAGAAAGAAAGAACTGATTCATCACTTGGAAAGAAGCCGAGAGAGCTGAAGAGAGTGGCAGTGTTCAGTTTTAGTGCCTGTGTTGTTGCTGTAGCTACATTTGATGGATGTGTTTGTCAGGGAGGACGACCCTGTTCACTTATGATGCCAATGCCTGCCCATAAACCATCTCCTGCAGACATGTGTGTATGTGTGTGTGCTGTACGTCTGTGTATGTGTGATTTTTCAGGATGGATGAAGTGTGTGTGCAGCTCTGACAGCTAATCAATCTACTTCAGTGCAGCTCACCTGTTGGGAGGCTGAAGACTTACCAATAGCATCGCACAAACACGCACACAGACGCACTTTTGAACTTCTAAAACACAATGAAAACCACACTACAATTTGTTATCGTCTTCAGATTACGTCATAATTTCTGAATTTTACCATGGACGCCATGGAAACGAGAACATTCCGGCCCAGCGTGTTGAATGGGTTCCCAGCTATCGCCATGGCAACAGACTGATTGATGGGTGGCACATTTTCAAGGTCATCGTCAGATATGCCCATCTTGTTTTTCCCGCCTCGAGTCTCAGAAACTACGGAGACAAACAGGGGCAAACACGGGTCAAACACTGTGTTAAACTGGAGGAGGGGACGGGGGTGCAAATGATGAACTTAGAGCCTTAATTGTGAGAAAGTTTTGACACCACTTGTGTCTATATTCAGTGAAGGAGACAAGCATCAACACGTCTTCTGTAGATGTAGATGTTTAACTGCCACTGTGTAACTGGTAACAAAGAAATACAGTCAAAACACTGGTAGATTAACAAAGATTAATGTGACAGTTACATTAACAGTTGATATGACAAATTAATCGAGTTATTCAGTGGAAGCAAAGGAACAATTCCACTAATGTCCATCATGAAAACACAGCCGGCTTCTCCATAAGGCAAGAAAATGGCCAAATCATCAACTTGTAAGGATGAGCAAACTTTAAAAACTCCACAAAGCAGACAAAACAATATAAGACAAGATAGATGAATTACTCTCACATTGTATTGAAATGGTAAAATGCAATTTCTGTGTAACAATATACTTCAGAATGTGCAAAAATGACAGCATACATACAGTTAATTGATCAACGAGTGTAAACAAGTTTAATTTAGTTTAATGTATATGTCTGTGTGTGTATTTTACCAGTGAAGTCCAGATAATTGGTGGAGTCGATGATAATCCCCACCAGGGGGAGGTAGAGAGCGGCCACCTTGGCTCTGACCTCAGGTTTAATACAACGATGGTCGAGATCATGAGAACACAGCAGGCTATAGATGGCATTGATGGCTTTTCTTTGGACCTTTCCCCTGTAAACACACACACAGATGTGTAAATTTGTAGCACAGCATTAACATGCATGACTTGCAGCAGTTGTGGTAAGTGTTAAACTACATTACAGGTTTGCAATGAAAAGGTAATAAGGAGGTAAATATCTTGGGTATGAAGTCTCTGTGTGTGTGTTTCCTTACCCCTCTGACTCCATGTCTAAGGCAGCGCTGAGCTCCGTCAGCAGCAGACCCGCGAGGTAATGCTGCTGCTTGAAATCCTGAGAAAGCTCAAACAGCCCCAAGATCCTCTGCTGCTCCTGGAAGCTACACGAGCCGGAACTCTGAGGAGGGGAAACGGAGACAAGCGAGCGGCAGGAAGAGAATTAGGGTAAGATTTTAGGTTAACACAAAGCAGTTAACTGTGTCATGCTTTCCTGGCTGAATCCCATCTCATCTCCTCTGTCTGATAACTCCCTCAGCTCCACTTTTCAATTCTCCTTATAGCGGATTTTATTTCCTTTCTGAGAAATCTTCCTCTCCTGGAAGGCATGAAAGCCCAGACATTTGTGAATCGTTTTCCCTTCCTTACCCTCTCCGATGTATAAACGTGACGAAACAGTTGAAATATATGTCAAATGAAAGTGCACATTTTGACTGACCTGTGAGGAGATGGATGGACATGGTGAGGCGGGGGCAGAGGTCGGGCTGCTGAAGAAGAGACTCAGGTTGAGGTAGTGCTCGTGGCTGCACAGGATTCGCAGGAACTCCAGACGCATGGTGATCAATGTCGGCATTGAAACACTTTTAGCCGACATCTAGAAGAGAAAGCGAGAAAAAAAACATCCTTTAATTCATTCTTTTATACGACAGAAATCATGCTAATGTTCAGATGTATCATCTCTGAACTGTTTGAAAACAAAGATGGACAAGTGCAAAAAAATCAAGTATTTGAAGAAACGTGAAAAGGTAGTTTTAGTTGGCATCAGTGTTATTTTACCTGGTTGCAGTAGTTTTTCAACAGCTGGAAAACAAATCCTCGGTCCATGAGGGACAGGAGGTCATAGAGGAAGAAGGCCAGGCTGATGTTGACTTTCTCCGCTTGCTCTACCTCCTAAAACAACAAACAACAAACAGTTATCTGTACCGAGCGGATCTTGTCGATCATTAAGCTGTGCAAGCTGAGTTTTCAGATACTGCAGCGACCTGAGGTTTGGAGGACACAGACAACCGAGGCTGCCTCTAACCCAACACCGGAGAACAGAAGGAGGCTAAAGTTACAATGACTCGTTTGAGATGAGCTTCATATCTTCTTCTTTCCTCACCTTCTGTTGTTTGACGAGGATGGTGGCAATCTCAGCTGTAACCACGGAGGCGATGGTGGTGATGTCGTCTTTAAATCGGTCGGAGAAGCGATTTCTTCGTGGGACGTTCTGCTTGTCCAGCTGAGACACGTGCTGAGCCATGCTTTTCACCTGTTTTATCAATTACAAACAAAACACAATCGAATCAGTAATACGAATCGTCAATTTACAACATGGAAAATGCCAATGATGTGCATCAAGTTAAATGACAAAAAAAAGGCATGTAAATTAAGTCGTTTTCATTCAATTTACAATAGTGTCCTTTATTAAAGTTATTGGACTTAGATACTTGAATATACGAGACGATCTGAAGGGATAAAAGAGAACGTGAGTGACGATTCACTTCCAAAACTCCTAAAGTGTGATAAAATGTCAAGGGTCTTGATAAAGCACTGACCACAGCACTTTCAAAATGTCCTTTTACCTCCTCACGCTATAAAACTATCGTTTATCTTTAAAGGTTTGTGGCCACAAGGTCATGCCTTGTTTGGTGGGAATCATTTTTACAACTCATTCATTTATCACTAACATCGTCAGCAAGTCTGTTCCACAGCTACTGTAAGAGTCAATCAAACACTCTTTTTAAAGTGAAAAACACAGAGACACACACACACACACACACACTGACCAGCAGCTCGAAGAAGAACCAGGCATATTTGTAGGCGTTCTCTCTGCAGACGCCCGTGCTGACGACCATCTGCAGGGCGAGCTCCTCATGAAACTGCTGCAAGAGGAAAAAAACACACACACCACAGTGAGACTGGCTTTGGAGAGAGCTGATGGAGTAAATATTACAGTCACAGTAGATATGACACCAAATGTTAAACTGTGTAGCTCTATGAAAACATACTAGGTCACAGAACTCCTCAGTGTCACACTGCCCCCATGTGGCCACAAGTGGAAACTAGTGCTTATTGTTTGAAACTCTCAATATCAAAAAAGTCTAATTAATGGATAATCCTTACAGTAAGAAGAATTTTAATCAAACGACCTGAATTATGATTGGTATAATTATTGAATTTCATCTACACTTGCTCAACAACATGTTTCGTTGTCTTTGCAGTGTCTCCACATTTCATATAAATGTGATTTGATATAAATCACATTTCTACAATGAATAACACGATTCTAAATCAAATCTCTGTGGTGTTGAGAGCAAACGTTAGAGTTGGTCACCTTCCTGTTGGAGGGCCTGGTGCCTCCTGCCGTGCTCACGTGGTTGTTGACATCCGAGTAGGTGGACATACGGCAGCCTGGGTTGTTGCTACCCTGGAGACAGACACACACACACACACACACACACAGGTTCCATCAGAGTGAATGTGATGGATGTTTTCATTAGTGTGGGTGTCTAGCGGCCTATTACAATATCTAATGTACTGTGGGAATGAATAGCGAATGACTGCGATGTGTGTATTAGGACGCGTGCTGAGATATATTAACATACAGCTGTGAGTGTGTATGGAGTTCGTCAAATATATGAAACCATATGGTAGACTAGTGATAAATGGGCTTTCAGGGAAAATACAGGCAGACACAGAAAAGGTGTATAACATAATGGTTTAAATCAATGCCAATTAGCCTCTAAGAGTACGTGAGTATTATTTAAGAGTTTCTTTTGGCAGCAAAATTAAGTTTCCAAAACTGAACTGAATGAATTACAGAGACTTGGTTTGATGAAACTCTCTGTACCTTGGCAGAGAAGATGCTTTTGATCTCAGCATCTTCAGCAGACATGTGCGGAGCCGGGATGTCGGGGTTGCTGCTGCTGCGGATTCGGGACTGGAGAAGCATATTCCCCACTGTGACTGCTGTGGCCCGACCCATGGTGCTGTAACGGCTCTCTGCAGGAGCCATCGTACTCCCTGTAACTGGACACACAAAACAAATTTAATAATTAAAACAATCATAATCACAGGAAATATGACAGAAGAAATATTTGGAATATGCCACTACCTGTATTCTGGACTTCTCGAGGGGGATCAGGCAGACAGAACACCCAGTAAAGGTAGGTCGCCAGGAGGCTGTTCCTGCCCTGCTGGTCCCGGATCAGCTCCTGGCTGTTATGAAGACTGTTGACAATGGACACCACTGATTCGAAGGCTATCTGGGCCAGATTGGCTGTAGAACACAGAAATAAACATGCACAAAATAGTCAGAGTCAGAGTCAGAATATCATCAACAGCATCATCGGGGTAAATAACTTTTTCTCTTCATTTAAACTCATTTTTTGTGACAATCGATTTAAGATAACATTCAAGTAGTTGATTACAAAAATATCTGTCAGAATTATGATCAGAGATTAAAAATAAGAATTTGAGTTTGAGTTTGAATAAAGCCAAAACAATGAATCCATTTTTTTTATCGAATTAACAGATCATTCATTAACCAAATAATTGTCTTTTGATTTTGAAGTACAGTGCTTTGCATATTTGTACTTTGTCAATATAGAAAATTTGACTTTTAACTACAGTCACTTGTTTATCTTCTAGTACTTATATTCTCAGGCTCTAATTTTGTATCACAGTAATAACTAACTCCTTTTTTCATTATTGATTTTCATATTGAATATTTCTTTAATCAGTTAATAGTTAAGTCTGTAAAATGTCTAAATCCTGGTGGTTCTTAGCTCAAAGACATTCAATATACAAAAACAGACAAAAACAGTAAATCCTCACACTGCAGGGGATGGGGGAGTTTTGACATTTTGTGCAAAAACTAAAAACTTCCAAGATGTTACTGTGTTGTTAATTCTCTGCAGCCACAGTGACTCCTCACCAGTCTGGCCTGCGATGACCATGGGCTGCATGATGAGCGTGAAGAGTTTATCCAGCACCAGGTGGAGAAAGAGGACCAGCGGCTCTAGTCTGGAGGAGGACAGAGAGACGATGCTGAGCTTCAACTCATGCTCCAGCTTGTTCTCTGGAATTTTCTCCTCCCTGACCCGCAGAGGGAATGTAGCTCCACCCTCCAGGGCGTGGCAGAGGGTGAAGAAACGCTCCAGATGGTTGTCCTGGGACAGAAAACGAAGGATTTCTTACATCGTGATGAGAGAAACAAACTGGGAGACCAATGCAAAAAGACAGTGTGCATGTAATCCTTCAGCGTTGATGTCTCAGCACAGTGGGTTGAATGTTGAGTCTACTGGAGTGTGTGAAAGACAGCAAATGGGCACTGTGTTTGTGTGCTCAACCATAACTCACCTGTGTGTGTACAGACGACACGGCCTGGATCTCCAGGTTGAAAAGCCCTTTGTGACTTTCCATCCACTTGACTGGAGGAACCTGAGAAGGAAGTTTCTACACAACATAGAAGGAGGACATAAAACTGTGTGTTAGTTCAGGCATTAAAATGTCTACAGCCTTTAAAAAATAATACATTTCCTCCTTTGCATTGTATGATATGGACAAAACAAATGTTTTTTTCTTTTTTCTTTAATATGTAGATGATTGATTGATTAATTGATTGATTTGTTAAATTATTAAATGATGAATTGATTGATTCATTGGTTGATTGGTTGATCGAACTAACCCATCTGTACTGGGACCAGACTCTGAACAGAGCCGTGGAACTCGGGCTGACCCTCACCCGTCCCTTGTTCTGTATGTGTAAGCTGTTTCTGTCTAACCACAGTTTCAGTTTGTCTATATGCAAATATACAAATGGATACAGACATTCATCTGTCTCAGCTGCCAATGGCTTTCTAAATAATTTATTGTGATTTTATTTTATTGAGACCCTGCAGTTTCTTGTGTTTCATTAGTTTTAACACTTTTATGTTATTTGAAGTCTTTTACATTGTGTTTATTGTCCATGTCTTTGGTTCAGCTCGAGGGTTGTGTGGATAACTGCTGCAGGAACTACAAATTGCCATTGATCCTTGAGCTGCACATACCTCCGGCGTGTGCAGAGAATAGTTGACAGGTAGCCGTTCCAAGACGATGGGCAGACAGAACTGACCGTTCTGCAGTCGGTCATTATTCAGTATGGGCAGCCACTGGATCAGAGACAAACAGAAAAGTCAGTGTGTGTCAGCTATGAGCATTTTAATGCAATGCTGACATTTAGAAAAATAAAATGAACTTCACTCATGCACAAATAAAGAAACATAGAGCACATATACTGACACTGATTTAGGATAAAGAGAATGCTTTCAAGCACAATACACAGGTGTCAACATACTCAATACTATGCCATGTTTTCTGTGACTATATTTAGGTAGAGAAACTTACAGAGTATCCAATGAGTGTCTCACAGCTGCCGCTCTGGTTCTGTTTCTGCTGGCAGCTGATGTGGTAGAAGGTGAACAGCAGGTGATGTCTCTGCGTCAGACGTGCTGGAAGAACCAGCTTCACTTCCTCATAGAAGTCGGGGGACCTGAGAAAAATATGGGACAGGGACAGCGGAGAAGAGTGACGGATGAGGAGGAGAGGGCAGAGGGGGAGAGATGAAATGACAGGGGAGAGTTAGCCAGGCTGCATATTTGATGAAAAGAGGCAGGAAAGTGTAACTCAATGAGCTGGACTTGCTTGTTATGGTAGGTAACAGGGGTGTAGACTTCCCCCAAGAGTTCAGGGCCAGTGGATTTGCCAAAAATCACCTGAGAATAAAGGAAATAACAGGTAAAATAAGTCTACATTTTCATCTCAACTTTAAATAAAGGTTAAATAAAAAAGATGAAATATCGATAACTGTCTGATAAGTGTACCAATCTCTGAGATTTTTTGATGTTAAATCATTTTCTGTTAATAAAAATAATATTTCTCATTAAATGAAAGCTCCCTCAGTTGGGTGTATGTATTTGTCTGTAATACAATTATTTGTTCAAGCAGTTGTGTGAGCACACGGAAGGAAACTAGGTCAGAATGATGCTGACCACTGATCACAAACAAGCAGCACTCACAGGCAGAGAAGAGGCCGGGTCCTCTTCGCTCATGAACTGGATTTTGACTGTGATGTTTCTGGCTGATGTCAGTCTGTTGACAAAGTTGAGCCTCTGCGGGTAGACAAAGAGCAGGTTCCTACAGAGACACAGGGAGAGAATGAGACTTTTATTTAGACATTTTTATATTTATTTTTAATAAAAAGAAATCTGCCCAAAAATATAATGTTTATTATCCCTTCCATGGCATTTACAGAACCTTTATTCAATATTTTTTGTCTAATCCTGCTTTAACACACAAGCAGCAGTGGAAACTCATTGGCCAAAGTAATAACCCTTCTGAATGCAAAATAAAGCAGTTGTAATGCACATCACTAGGTGGCACTGTCTCTTCAGAAAACCTCAGGCATGTAGTGGTGAGGTGACAGCGATGTCACAGAAAAATCAAAACAACCATTTACTGCATCTCTTTGTGGTTTTTATACAATGCTATAATCTGTCCTGAAACCTTGAGCACAGGAGGATTACCACAACCTCCACTGAACAAACGCTCAGAGAACAGCAGCATGTAATTACCGGGCAGAGGACTTGTTCACACATGAAGTTACTACTGTTGTTGTTGCGAGCAAAACCATTTTAGGATTGAACTTTGAGTCGAGTTAAACCGCTGGTCACACAGGACGGCCCATTACGGCTGAACTATGAGGCAACTTTACAGGTTGCATGGGTGGAAATACCTAAAAATAGGGACCAAACTGAAAAAGAGCAAAGCCTCAAAGCTATGTCGGCTTCTGAGTGACGAGTGCAGCGTGACAGTTCTTGTTGCCTCTGGCCTTTCAGGGAAGTCAAACGTCTGCGAGAGCAAACAAACCTGTTTGCACCTCAAGCTACGAAACGTGTGTTTTTCAAATCCTTGTTTGTGTTTCATCCTGCAGAGGTGCAAGTTGTACGCTGGTTTCCTTTCCCCCTGACAGTCTGACAGTTTCATAGGGTCATAAACATTTAGAGAGAAACTACTACAGTGCCTGTTCCAAACTACTTTTCAAAATAAAAGCTCTGTAATTGAGCTGGATATAAACCTTTGCAGCAACAGACAGATGTTGTGCTCTTTACTTCGAGGACAAATTGCTAAAGAGGAAGTGGTTGCTTGCACATGGAGATCAGTCTGTGTGAAGTTTAATATGAGGAAATTTATCTCAACTAATCTAATTATCGAAATGATCTGGCGGCGATTTTAACCCACAGTTTGACCCAGTTTCTGACTGCTTCAGTTTGGTTTCTTTAGAAAGTGTGTATCAATTCAGTGATATGTTTTGTCCACCATCCTACCTGTAAATGTTGTGCGGGACATAAACCTCGCTGGAGGGGAACTCCAGCACCTCCTTGACTGGACGAATGTTTTTCTCAGACACTGGTATGAGAGGGATGAGCTCGGTGGACAAACATGCAAGAGGCGTGTCGTGCACTGGAGACATGTCCAGTTTTATGGAACCTAGAAGACACGGGATAAGACAGATACACATATAAGTCACATGCATGCACACATGATCAGCAGCAAGTGGTTTTAATGCCATGGCTGATTGGTGTGTGTGAAAACAAATTATGTGTCAGACTATTTCTTTTTCAACAACTTCCTGGAGTCTCTGCAGGTTGTCTGGCAACATCATAGTGACAACAAGTCTCCAGGAAGTTACTGCATCAAGCCAAGAAGTAGTACACACACAGTAACACACAACATGTCCTTCCTTATATTAGTAAACTCTACAGTGGATTAAATAAAGTCCAGTTTTGGGTTAAGCTAAAACAAAATTGCAGCAGATTCCTATCTAACATACTGGCGACAAGAGGGTGGCAACTAACTTCTCAAATCTATCAAATGAAATAAAACAAGTTAAAATAAAATTGAATTCAAAGTTTAAGTTTGTTGAGTGTTGAGATGTGTTGAGAGTTGACCTGGAATCGTCTTGATTCTTCTCTGTGAAGTGGAGTTTTTCTTGATATCAGACAAGAACTTGAGCAAGTCCTCATCACTCAGGCGATCTCCCTCCTGATACACACACACACACACACACACACACACAAAAACAAACACACAAACACATTGAGACTGTTAACTAATGAGGATATTTTTGCAGAAAGTTGATAGAATATGATGTTATAGTGGAAAAAAACATGACATAGCTGCAGGATTGGCTTCAAATATAAATAACACATGTGTTTTATGTCAATGATTTTATCCAAAGTATTTGCGTCATGGTAGAAACATGACAAGAACCCTTTGGAATGTATAACATAGCATGTTTGATAAAAGAATGAGACAAGGCCAGACTGTAACCATAGTTACTTGTGTTGTTTAATATGTCTCAAGGAAATAACACATTTTTCACTGATCTGTCAGCCTCATTGTGTTTGGGTGGGGGTCCGACCTGTTTGAAGATGGTGCTGATAGTGATGGTCACAGGTTTGAAGGCAGAAACGTTGCAGGATTGATCCTCGATGGTGCTGTAGCGCTCAGAGTTCCTCCTGGGAAGCTGCCCTTTCCGGTCAAAGCTGCTGGACTTGACTGGGGAAAAAAAGACACAAAAGGTTACAGGTCAAGCAAAATTCAGCTACACACAATCTGAGGAAATGCACATAAATGCAAAGTCATCACAAGGTGTTCCCGTGATGCAAAAGGCACTCACAAGGTCAAACACACACAAGGAAACAGTAACACAAACCTCTCAGGCTATCAGAGTCTGTGACATCGCGGTCTAAGGCGTTAGTGGAGATGTAGTCCATGACATTCAAGGTCGCCCAAGCAAAAGGCATCCGGTAGCGACCCAGCTTCTGGCAGAAAGACTCCGAGTGGCCTCGCAGCTTGTCAAGCTTGTCCTTGTTCTGAAAATATATAAGAAAGGATCAAAAAAATGTTGTGGAAAATGATAAACATCAAATCAGCTTTAAGTCAATCGAATAACTTAATAATTCATCACTCAATTTCTCATTTCA
Organism: Limanda limanda; assembly: GCF_963576545.1. Classification (NCBI taxonomy): domain Eukaryota; kingdom Metazoa; phylum Chordata; class Actinopteri; order Pleuronectiformes; family Pleuronectidae; genus Limanda; species Limanda limanda. Next base: position 18,401,344 of record NC_083640.1, on the reverse strand, counting down.
CACCCATTTTTCAGTCCACATGCATCGTCATCACCTCCATTATATTGCTATTGTTTGTTACCACCGCCTCTCTTAAAAAGTTTTGAGGAGGATCAAAGACATTGCATTTTCTGTGATTTAAATTTATTGACAGAAACGGTAATTCACGTTACCTTTGCAGAGTCACACTCCTTAAACATCGTGTACGGGTCAGCACACTGGCTGATCTCTCCCTGCTGCAGAACCTTCTCGATCTAAAACCCAGACAGGAAGTACATGAGTCATCAGAACAGTTCAGCGTAATGAAACCAAAAAAATAATGAATCTATAGAGTGTTGGCAGAGGAACCGTGTGAGAAGCAAGCGATGCACAGACAGCACTGCACTGAAATGCAGGGTTCACAAAACCTGTGAGGGGTTGGTTATTTAAAGGCAGGAGGAAAACATTGGAACCCTGTTGCTTCTGCTATAAAGGCGATATGTATTTGTTTTATTTTTATTAATACTTGATTTAATCATGTAGGTCCCACTGAGATCCTAAACAAACAGAAAAAAGAAAGACAGAGTACAAATGCTGAGTATTGCATATCTTTAAAAATCTAAATAGAAAATAGTGTAAGTCTCAGATAAATAACATTAAAGCTGAACTGTTCCACCAGTTATCTTCATGATTTGATATTTAATCAAATCATACATAAAAAAAAGGATGGGCAGCAATGAAGTAAGTTTAAGCAGGGACAAATAACAGAAAAAGAAAAAAAAACTGATTAAAACTCAGGACAGACACAGGAGCCCACAGAAAATAATGGTAAAAAGGTAGTGGGAAATAAATAGCACATGTTAAAAGGAATGCTTTCATTGTTACCTTGATGACCAGGTAGATATCTGGGGCGGGGTAGGTGATGGAGAAGATGGCAGATCTGGCCAGGGTGGAGTGATCCACATGGGGCGTGTGAGGTTTCAAGAAGCTCTTCAAATGTTCTGAGTTCAGGTCACAGTAAAAGTTCTCTGATATCTGGAGGAAGACAGAGATGAAGAGTTTCAACCTTAGTTGATAGAAATGTTTGGACAAAAAAATGCTGGAAAAACTGAGGGAATGGGTTTGGAAAAGGCTCCAGGAAGCTGTTTTAATGTAAACCAAACACTAGTCCTTGAATATCATCTGTTCAGTCCACTCTGCCGTTTCTCCACTCAGCTCCCCGATGACCCCAGGCCACGAACACAGACATATGTCCTGGTCTGGCTCGGCCTGGTGTGTGTGTCATGGGATACCGTTCACTGTAAAGCCATTAACCGCTCGCTTTCACTCTGCTTATCCCATAGGAACTCCGTCACACTGACCACACCAAAGCAGACATCTGGTTATTCAAAACAGCCTAATATGTTAACTGGAATCCTCAGTATCTTTGATCAGATTCTTATTAGATTAGACTATTATTCTGAAAAGTAGGTTGGTTTGCTTTAAATCCACTTTTTTTTTTTTTTAAAGGGCCAAAGAAGCTTGACAGAAGAATTCCGGTATCGACCTCTTGACGGAAATGACCCCGTTCACTCCAACACGAGTGAAAGTTTTCAAACGGCTGCAGCAGAGGAGTCCACCGCTAACTGACAAATAACTTCTTGGACCGACAGAGGACACGTCTCAGTAACTGAGTCCAGCTGACTTCAATAGCACATGATGCCTCATATTTCTCATTACACCATTAAAATGTTTTCCTAAGTGAACGTTCATATGTTCATAATAAAATGTACTATTAAGAGTCAAAGCATTTGATCCTGTGAGATGTGAGGGAATTTATAATTCCCTTTTGACATAACAGAGTTGGAGCCCTCTGTCCGGTGCCCCTCCCACCAGAGTTTCTCACCGAAGGGACGTGCGCTCAAAACTAAACAAACTAATTGGAGCGACCTCTCTCTACACTGCCCTGGGATTGGTCAAAGTCTCCCTCCATAGGCCAGATTTCTTGGAGGTTGGAGACAGAGCCAATGGAGGAAGTGCAGAAGTTTATATGTAACTTACCCATGCTTCGAAATTTTCTGGTGAGGAGCACAGGTCGAAGAAGAAAGATCTTGTTCTTATTTTATTATAGTAACTGACTGAACATGCTCTGAGGAAGAACCTTGTGACCATTAGGACAAATAAAATCCTTCAACAGGAACTTTCTGGTGTGTGGATCTCCTCCCATCTTAAATGTCTGTAATAGTTCTCTGATCCATGAAACCAACTTATTCAAAAAACTCCAACCACCCCATGCACCTTAAAGGAGAAGCAGTATAGATAATGAATGTGATTATGTTGACAAATGTTTTCAATGAGGAAGAGATAATTTCTCAACTTAACAGCAGACAGACTGGAGCACTTGCAGAGAATCCACTACACATGTGAGAATGCTGTAGTTTATTTGTTCTCATCAATCATCAGGTCTTCAGGACAAACAGCCTTTCCCTGTTATGTCTCCACTAAAACCTTTGTTTGTTTACATGCATGAATCTGATATCATAAGTAGGCCCCTTGTTGGCTCAAGTCCTGTGTCTTCACCTTGGCTGATGGACCACAGAGACATGATTAATAACTCCAGTATTATATGGAGTTATTGCAACATCTGCTGCAGATTTCACAGATGTGAAACAACAAAAACAGATTCAAGCAATAAGCCAAACACAAGTAACAAGAAACAAGCAAAGTGGGTGACGCAGGAAACAGAAAATCTGTTCAGAGAAAGACAAAGATATGAAACAACACTCGTAGGTTGGACACGAATACAATGAGGTTGTAGTGTCCTACTAAAGTAAAAAACATTCTAGAAAAATGTCCATGAGTACAAAGTCATATATTATGTGAATAAAGTCGTAATTTTCAGAGAAGAAAGTTGTAATTGAGAATAAAGTCGTAGTATTACGAGAAGAAAGTCGTAATATTACAAGAATAGAGTCTTAATTTCATGATAATAAAGTTGTACTTTTACGAGAGTACGTTCGTCATTGAGAAGAAAGTCTCATTGTTGCTAGAGAAATTAAGAACCCTCTTTGAATATCACGCAGATGTTACAGATGATCACTACAAAACATTTCCTCCACCATAAAGGAGGCCATTTCCTCAGGGTTGTCCTTTTTTAGGTATAGAATCAGTTTATAGCTGAGCAACTAAACAAGATGCTCCACATTCCTCATTTTAATGTTGACTCAAAAATGGCATGAAGCCTAAAATTACAACTTTATTCTCAAGTGAGAATCAGTATGTTTTTCCCCTGATACTCTGTCGTAAAAGGAAGTTCAAGGGTGAAGGGTAAACGAGTCAGTAGAACATGCTTTACGGTTCCACTAAAATGAAATCTCACAGCCAAACCAAGCTTGACAGTTTCTCCTTCACTCACACAAAGACGCGTCTCATAGCTCTTTAACAGCTTGACTCTGTCCGTCCTCGATGCAACAAGCAGGAAGTTGTATTAGCCTCCAGAAGGACGCAATTCGGGTCAGCAGCACATATTAAAATTAGTCACCTTTAGCAAATACACTGTTACAGTGGGACACTTTAGCCCCATCTCACCTGACTTGACAGCTCCAAAGCAGCCGGGGAGCGCTGCAGAAGAGGACAAGGCCGCTGGCTACAACCCTCTTCTCATCTGTGAGATCCATGAGCACTTAAGTACAAACTAAATCCTTCCTGCCCCTTCACCCCAAAAAACTATCCAGCTGTGTAAATCCACAGACAACATGCAAACAGCCATGGCTCAGAATGGTTGAGTGGGAAAATGTGGCGCGGCATTAGTGGCTGTAGATCCAAAACACGACCACCCCCGGGGGTATAAACATGTGCGGGATGATGGGACATGAGAGATTGTAGATTACACTGATCTCTCACTACCACACAGGACGCCAAACCGGTGAAACTGTGGGACCCCCCTCATTAAGAGGAGGTACATTACACACAGCAGCTACGAGGAAACAAGGCTGGAGAAAACTTGCAATAACTGAGACATGCAGTGCATTCAATGTCTTATTACTAAACTCTAAAATGTTTAAGACTCTAATTTGCTGTGAACGTCACTTGAGTTCTTATTAGGAGGATTTCACTTAGTAACAGTGTGGATTTACTTGTAACGATTGATTTTCAGATGCTTCCTTTTACTATATTACCACAAATAAGCTCTTATCTAAAATGAAGAGCCTGAACCATATTAACTTTGGGGGCAGATACCACTACCGATATCAGGGATTCAAAAAAAAACAATACTGGCATAAATATATATTTTTAAAAATGATTGGAAATGATTCTTAGGATGTCATTATCAAACCCCTATAATAAAGACAGTCTTGATATTTTACAGTTTAACAATAAACTTTACAATAAATTACAAAAAATACAAAGAAAAAAATATAGGACTAGAAAAAAAACTGTATCGTATTTTATGACTGATGCTTTTTGGTTAATAAATAGCATTTATTTATTGCATTGACACATGTCTTATAAGAGTATCAGTGTTATATTACACCAATGATTTATATAGCCCTTATCGAAATTGCTGTGCAACTTGATCGCAGCCATTCATAAACACACACTCAGACACAGCCGGTTGTAACATACCATGCAAGGCACTGACGACATTACCATCAGGAACAATTCGTGGTTATATATGAACTTTCCTTGAGAAGCCAGCAACTGCGGGAGTTTCCTCCTACACTCAAAATAATGACACATGAATCCGGTATCCTTGTGCCGTGCTGCATTACCCTGCAGCACCTCCTCCCTCCCCCTCTGACCTGCGCTCACTTGACACGTTAACAATAAACACCATGACTAATCAGAAGTTATGAGGACCTGTCACTCAAACATCAAACGAACAAGACATGCGATCACAAGCAGACCCGACATCAACAGACAGTCTCCACAACAAACACACATAATGGGCTTCACCAAACTGGTCTTTACAGAAGGGCAATTGTAATGACCTGTTACAGGTCGCACACGTTTCCAGGACATTAAGTCCAAACAACTAAAATGAATCCGGACTAAAGGTTTTCTCACCTTTCTCTTCTCTTTCAGGTCATACAAGGCCATTGTGGCAAATACAGGCTCAATGTCGATCTCGAACCTGAGAAGCAGAGAAGAAAAAGGAAATTAGTGATTCAATGATAGCAAGAGAGGCAAATTCCAAACATACTCAACATCAACACTTAAATTCCTGAATCCTGCTGTCCTCAGATCCAATTCTATTTCTTTTATATTGTATTCTATTCCTGTAGATTATTGTTATGATGGGAAGCAGAAAAGATAGAGTTAAGAAAGTGATGACATGTTGGAGCTGTGGGTAAAAGGATTTGGGGATGAAGCTGCCAAACCACTGCAAGCTGAGAAACGTGTTCAACTCAAACATTTGGGTTGCTAGAAGGACGAGAGATCAAGAGTGAAAGGCAGAGAGCTGTGTGTGTGTGTGTGTGTGTGTGTGTGTGTGTGTGTGTGTGTGTGTGTGTGTGTGTGTGTGTGTGTGTGTGTGTGTGTGTGTGTGTGTGTGTGTGTGTGTGTGTGTGTGTGTGTGTGTGTGTGTGTGTGTGTGTGTGTGTGTGTGTGTGTGTGAATTAAAGAGAGAAAACGAGACAGAGGCTAAATCCCTCAGAGAGAGGGAGGAACAGCGAGAACAACAATCACTGCGCAGCACTCCTCCACACTCCTACACAGCTCTGTCCGTCACACATTTTTATTTATGAGCAGCTGTGACCTACAATAAGTTACTCTATGTTAAATGCTAAGTTCATTTTCAAAAAACAAGTGGGGGGCTCGATTAATTTCCATTCAACACAACAAACTGATGGTTCCTGGGAGAAAACAGTGGGCAGTTGTTGAAAAGACCTACTCTCCTTTCTACGAGATAAGGAATATGTATGACTTACTTGATGGCATGGCATCGGACCAGGATGCGGTCTCCAGTGTGTTCCTTGGGGCAGTCTGGAATGGGCCGGATCTCCACTGCATCTTCCTGGAACACAGTTACATAAAAGGCTTTTAAACTATGTAAAAAGAAAAAGAGGAGATGCCAAATTGGAATGACACTCTAGATCTGAAAGAAAACACGGGTTTAATAGATTGGGAAGAACTAAAGCTACAGAATGGAAAGATGACTGTACATCCATTCACAGGTAATAAAAGTGCCATGTTGTAACGCTTTCTCCTTTTCTTCTTAATTTTGATTACATTCCAGTTATATCTCTAGGTTTCCATAAAAGGTGCATTATGATTTCACAGAATCAAAGGATGACATAATGTGAACAATAACGCGCAAAACATTTAGCAAATACAACAATAAACCATGGCAAGGTTTCAGATTGTATTTTTGAAATATTGCTTTAAAGAATGAAATGAATAAATATCATTTGAAAATGGTTCCAGGTATCTTATTATAAAGATGTATGTTAGGTAATTCATCTTTAAGAAAAGAACATTTCTCATGTAAATTGATTGAGTTGGTCGTCCGCTAACCAGGAAGTCAGTGGTTCGAGACACTGAATCCCTAATTGCCCCTGACAGCTGTGCCAACAGCGTATGGAAAAAGTGCTGCGTATAGAAGTGATGAGTGAATGTGTGACTGGATGAATGCTACTTGTACTGTAACGTGCTTTGAGTGGTAGATAAGACAGGGTAGGTTGTATACAAACTCAGTCCTTACTTGATATTTTATTAACCAGTTTTATACTGAAGCTTACATTATTCTTCATGATTCTTTAAAACCCTTACCCACATGCTTTCCTGTAATCACTTGTAAATCTGAGCATGTGAGAACCCGCTCTCTGTGTCTCACCTCATCAGCTGGCGGGTACAGTGCAAACAGCTCAGGGTGTCTGTTTCCCTGCCGCGACTCCTGGTTGAAGCGGTCCAGCTCCTCATGGCTGCTGTAGGCCAGCAGACCCTCCACCCTCTGGTCGGGAGTCAAACTCCGCAGGTTGAAGTCCGAGGAGGTCAGCGTTCGGCCAGAGTCATCACTCAGCCCGGCCAGAGACGGAGACTTGACCTGAGGCGAAGACAGAAAGAGAAGGGTAAGGGTGGTTGGGGGGGAGGAGAGGACAGAAAGAAAAGGGTGAGTAATGAAATATGTGAGTGGGGGAGATTGAGCAATAGAGGAAAAACAAAGGATAAAGAAAAATAATGAGGTATTAAGACAGAATAGCCAAGGGGGGAGTCATTAAGATAGAGAACAAATGGAAATGGGCACAGAGTAACGAACAATATGAGTGGATATTTGTCAAAGCCTGCTCTTCATCTGTTTACATATTATTAATCTGCTCATGGTAAAGTTCACAATTTTAATTTCTGTTATAACTTGAAAAGGTTTTCTTATGTTTAGAGAAAACATCACTTTCCTCAGACTGTCCATTGCTGCAGCTCCTCTTTTCAGTCTCTGTCTGAAACTTTGTTTTAGCTCCTGTCTCTTTTAGACCCCCCTCCTGATAAAGCCCAGTCTGCTCTGATTGGCCAGCTGGCCCACTTTGTTGTGATTAGTCAGCTGCCTCCACTTCCCTTTTCCTGGCTTTGTTAGAAGGCGTGGCAGACCAGCCACAAGAATCATATGTCGGACTCTTGGCCCTTGGAGTAAGTCTGCGTTCTAGTTCCTGCCATTCTAGTTCCTCAATGGTTTTAAATCTCCCAGCACGCGTCTCCCATTGTTTGGTCTATTTCCAAAATCCACCTTAACTACGGTGCATTAGAAACAGTCAACAAAAGTATCAAAACATCTAAACTGGCAGAGAAACGCTCAACAACATACTGTACATTCAAAGTGCTGCTTCCATGGTTCTGCTGAGAGCACAGCAGCTCGTCTGAACAGTCTCTGCAGACAATGACGGTGTTTTGTGTTTTACTGATCAAAGCTTACTCGCTGTAGAGATCACAGCATATGTTCACGTTATTGTTCAATGCATGCTACAGAGAGTGAAGAGATTTGAGTCTTTAAATAATAATGTTTGACATCTGCTCATATCTGGCACATGACTAATGTCAGACGGTTGTCTGCATTTTCCATTCAACTTCCTTCCTTCTTTTCTTTATTATGAGGAAATAAGGCTGCTGAATTTTGACAAGGAGCAGGGAGGCATGAGGTCTGAGTGCCAGGTAGGAGTTACCCGTCACAAGCGATGGACACACGGTGCATCAACTGATCGAATTCTGTAATCGGAGATGTCCCAGCAGGCCAGTGGTTTGCCAGATAAAAATCATAGCTGCGTGAAGCGCAAGGCTGACTCACTGACCCTTAGCCGTAATGGCCCTGGAACACTAGCTGCATATTTTGGATATCCAGAGGCCTTCCAACAAACACAATGGCCTGTTGGACTAAACTGAGCAGCAGCATGAACTAGCAGATCTAAGGCTAAATTAATCATGTGATATTTCAAATGTGCTCAAACGTCTGTCAGATGCCACGAGAGGACACGTTTCTGAGAGGAAAATAAAGCATCAGAAACACATCAAAGACGTCTTTTGTTGCAACTACTTCTGTTGTTACCTGCTGTTTTCATAGAAATACAAAATTAAGCAAAAGTTCAGTAAGGAAGACGGTCGTCTAGGACATGCCTCCTAAGTTGCATGCACAGTTCCTACTATTTCTGGGCTCCACCAACTCCTTCTCTCAAATCACAACCTGATATGCTCTTCAGACAATCACCTGTGAGCTGTCAGAGTTTAAAAAGTTCTCTCTCCCTTCAAACTGTCCAATCAGAAACCCTTCATCAGACATCCTAATTCTGTGGTCAATTTGGAGCAAAGGCAACAGTGTTGTCCTGTCTATACAGAGAATAACCAGTTAACCGATTTATGTTTGAATCAAATAATCTTTACTTTGGTTGGTCCCATCTTCTAAAATATGTGAAATAGCTGCTGTTCTCTTTACATTATTATAAAGTGAATATGTCAGTTTTATACAAATAATCTAAGGGAGTCTCCTGAGGCATGAGTAAATTATGATGGATATTTCTCTACCTCTGAACTCCAATGGTTTTACAGATAAAAGAATAAATCCCCCCCAAAAAATTGCAGATTCACTGATAAGGAACTTGGAGGATAACATGTCAGAAACAGAACCCATTGTGTTATTAATAACTATTATAATAGTGTGAACAAACAGGAGCATGTGTCTGTCATTAAGACGTCTCTGTCTGTCTGTCTGTCCCTGGGACCATATGAAATTACTCAGACTGAGCCACAGGGTGAGACATAACCTCGCTGCTCCCATCCCACATCCCACCCCTCTCTCCTTGTCTCTTTCACTCCCATCATCTATCACCCCCGCTCTGAATCCCCAGGCAAGCAGTGACCAAGCTCCCACCACAGTGAAGCTTCCCCCTGTCGCAGCTCCACGAGACCATCACACCATGATCCCAGGGCTATTTCTAAAGCATGAGGCTGGACCATAGAAGCAAACCCTATTAAGTGCTGAAGAACAATAGTGCTGTTCTTCTTCCCTGCTCCGTAACGCGCTCCCTGGCATGTTGATTATGGGAAGCCCACGGCGGCGGTAATAAGGGCCTTTTTGGTTTGAATGATTAACCAGAACTGGCAAGGATGCCGCAACGGGACAGGGGGGGAGGAGGGGCTGGCTGGTGATGAGAGAGGGTTGGGTAACTAGCCCGAGGCTGGGAGTGGGACTGACAGACACTTGGATTGGCTGGGACTGCCTGACGCTGGCAGCTGAGAGACAAAAGAACTGAGAGAGAGAGGGCAGTGAGAGAGGACGGGAACTTGGCTCCAAATAGTGTCAGTGCAGGACTGGGGCAGGAATTCCTAATGAAAGCTGAACTATTGATTCATAAATATGTGCATAGCGGAAGAGAGAAAACATGACATGCCATATGTTTAACCACAACATTCCTCTTGCTATCAAAAGGTGAGCACATGGAAGTGACGGGGATTGCATATTCAGCTTTAGTTTTGTGCAAGCCATGCTGAGTCGGGCCACTGCCACACTGGAGCGAGTGATAGGAATAACAAAACTCTGTTGTGTTCACTGGGTTTAAAGTCCTCCCCCCTCCCCACCATCCATCCAGCTCTCACACCCCTCCCTCACATTTCACATGCAGTAGCGTCCCCATTGATCAGTATGGACGACAATACTGCTTGCTCAAGTGTCTTCCCCTTACAAAAGAATTTTTAAAAAAAAGGGGAAAGTGAACTCTTCAGAATAAAATAAAACATCCCTACCCCCCATTTAAATAACCCTCTTGAGAATCACACTTAAAAGAATAGAAATAAACAACAACAACAAAATAATAACAAAACAATAACCACAACACCAATAATAATGCATATTTTGTGCAACAGCTTGTTTTCAACTAATACTTACAAACCACTGAAACCAGTGAACAGGGAGGTGGTTACCTTAGCTTAGCATTAAGAGTGAGTATAGAGGGAACAGGCTACCCCGCTTTTCAGCCAGTGGGAGATGTTACTGCTGTCAGAAATTCCCAATATACCAGACTCTGAATAACAAGTCGGAAACTGATATGAATGGCTGTGTACACTCAACTTCTTGCACTTACGGTTTAAATAATTGTCTGCTGGTTGGAGCTTCACTAAAGAGTGTATAATTAAAAGCGTATTTAATAGTATTTAATCTAAAACTTGTGAAATTGAAAGAACTCTGTATATCAAAGTATTTTCTGTTTTTTGTTCCAACAAAAATGGAACCCAACCAAAGTGTGTAACTTCTCTGATCTAGGTAAACAGTTCAGAATTACTAAAGAAGAAGAAAAATTCAAACAGCAGCAGCTCTGACTGCACAGGACTAGTTTTGAAAAGGGTTAACTGAAGAAGACAAATACTCCTTTATTGAGTAAGAGAGTGATTATTGGTTAAGACACAAGCTCAGAGGAACTTGTATGTATAATGGGAAACTTTCTGTCCTCGTGTTAAGAGATTCAGGTTTGAATAAGGATAGTAGGAGGGTTTTCTCTTGTGGTTCATTTATTTGAGTTTCTTTTTGTTTGAAATTGATCAATTCAGAGGGTGACTAAAGCAAGATCGTCTTTCTTGGTGTTTCTTACCGGTTTCTCTTGGTCTTCAGGCTGCACATCGGACTCAAAGGTCTGTTTCCGAAGGAGTTTGTGGAGGCCAGCTCGCTCCGAGTACGCACCCCAACCATCCCCCTGGCACCTGCACACACACAGACGAAACATGCATGGTCACAACTGATACACTTCTGCATTCTAATCAATCTACAACACAAACAGTGTCTTACGCAACAGGTCAGTGTGTGTGTGTGTGTAACATATGTGAGTGTAGGTGGGGGAAGAGACAGATAAACCAGCCACTACAATGCATCAGACAGATGATGCCGGCGTAAGGTTTATCAGGCGCTCTCAGGTCTTTTGTTTCCTGTTTCACAGACACCAGCCACATGCAACTTCTCAGACAGTTGGCATCCGTTACACACTGTTACAGCAAAAAGGATATCTAAGGTACGGAAAATCACTTTTTGTATTTTAAGGAATATCCTGGTATCTGAATGTTGCTGTTGCTGCAGGGGGAAGCTTTACCTCCGAGAGACCACAAGCCAGGGCTGGATGTAACTCTTCACACAGTCTCTGACGTGGGGCTCCAACTCCACTCTACAAGGACAAGGACAGAGATTAGAGGAGTGTACAGACGTGCAAGGAAACATTCACAGACAGCCGACAACACAACATTTCTCTCCCTCCATAATCTGTGCTTCACGTTCAAGGTGTGGTACAAGTTAATGTTATGAATAGGTTTAGTAACAGAGTGATATTGCCTTGGATTTCATGCAGCTACATGGGATAACTCTCCTGTACACATAACAGGTGATGTGAAAGAATAGAGCTTTATGTATTTGTATGGAGGGGGGGGCTGTGTCTCAGAGCAAGTCCGCACATGTTTGAACAGTGTTTGCACTATTTTGCACCACAGTCCAGTTTATTATGATTTGCAACGCACCCATCTTCAGGAACAGAGTATCTGACGGTGCGACACTCCTTCTCCACCTGCTCCACTTTCAGGTCATCCTCTGGGAAGTCTCCAAGCTCCTGCATCAGGTCAGAGTCTCCACTTCGTAGCTGTGACATCAGGAACTCCTCCAGGTCCAGGGGCTCCACCGCTTCATACGACTGGGGCTGAAGGAGGAATGAGAGATGACGAGAAGTGTGAGAAGACGTAGTACCAAAGGTCAACAAAGTAAAGAATAAAGAAGAGTTTATGATTAGAGTGACACGAGCTAAAGTAAACGTTGAAGTAACACAATAAAGTTATCATTTAGGAAAAAACTTTTGTCATATTCGCATAATAGAAAGAAGGACAGAGGAAAAAGAAAACATGAGATATGACATTGGCTGAAACCTGATGAATCATGGTTATTTTCTAACACCTCACACCTGTCAAGGAACAAACGATTTGAGCACATGCATAAATAGAAACTGGAACAAACTGGCCTGTATCAGAGAGCCAGGATTTTTATTATTTCCCTCTGTGAACCTATTTTTAGACGGCCCACACTCCAGAGCCAAAGCATCAAAGACTGAGGATGTTATCACTTTGATGTACAGTACAAAATGGGTTGAAATTTTCATATGTGGACCTTTAAATGAGAACAGATTGTTCAAATCATTTACACACTACACAAAAAAAACGATTTCTAAACAAATTTCCACTTGATCCTAAAGAGGAGAAATAGAAGATTCTTTTTGTGATTGGAGAGAAGAAAATAAAAAAAACATAGCTGATGTGATAACACGCATCTCTTTGTGGTGCACTGCTGACTGTGGTTTTGTGAGGGGGACCAGCATGGAGCAGGTGTCTCTGTGACAAGTGGCAACAAACACGGCAGAGCTGCAACTTGATTACAGTCTGCAGGCAGATGCATGCTTGCAAAATCTCTAGAAAGTTCATCTTATTGGCTTAAAGGGGCGTGAGAAGTGCAGCGCTGAATTTGGTTAGATTTGGAAACACGATATATTCAATATGAATAAACTTTGAAAAAACAGGCGAGACTCTGCAATTTAAGTGTTGTTGTGGATCACGACAACTTGATTCTCCAGTTCAGAGTTTTGCGTAGTGAATTAACAGCTGTTTGTGCAGCAGCTGCGGTGGAACAGCTTCAGGTCTCCATGACTGACTCCTGCAGCCTGTCTTTACAGTTTCAGAGAGAAAGCTGCAACCAGCATTACCACAGGCCAAGACAACAGCCCATTCCAAACAGGCAGGTCTAGAACAGTCAGTGCACTAGTTGCTCGGAAATAAATGAAACAAAGTGTTGCAACATGGGAAATAAACAGTGTTCTACACTTTCTGCACTATCCAGACAGAATATTCAAGCTTTTAATGCTGCTCACTTTTGCACATGCAGGTAATTTGCATTACAATCAGGTAAAGTGTGAAAGAGTGAGAGAGAGAGTTTATGTGTGTGTACACAGGAGAGAAAAGAAGAACACAGAGCCACGCTCACTGATAATATGTACACACACAAAAGAGGTAACTGCAGCAACGACATGAGTCACTGCTCAGCTCAACACTTGAGAGCAGAGCAAATTCCATTTGCCTTCAGACATGTTTTTGCACATCGATCCACCCCGAGGGATTTTTTTTTTCTCTGTGGAGCACTCAAGAGTAAATTCTACCATATGGGTTCGTATGAAATGCTTTTGAATGCAACCCAAGCAGGAAGAACAAACGGCAGCCAGACAGACGGAAAAACTGAATCATTATTATTTTAAATGACAGGTCTTTTGATGAAACCTTCAGCGCCTCTGTTTCCGAGGAGGAGGCGTCAACCTTGACAGTGTCCTTATGTGCATCTCTGCCTCAAAGTTCAAGCAATCACTGTCGCATGGCCTCTTTTTCTTGTTTAGTATGGAGGCTAACAAATACAAATGAATGCAAATCTATGCATGCCTCTGATCAGCGCCGGCTGCTCTGTGGAGCCCTGAGACGAGCTCGCAAGAAACTACAGCTCTCATTGAAAAAAACAGCATTAGTGATTATAGTGATTATAAAGATAATGCTTTTGCAGCCTATTATGAGAATGAACATTGTTTTTTAAAGTACTGACAAAACTTTCTTCTGAAATTTCTATTTACATATATTATTTTTAAAGCCATGCATTAGATACTACTGGAGGTTGTTTTATTTTAAAATCATGTTTCTAAACTGTCACTGTTCTTAATGAATATCACCAAAAACAAGCCGGGAGAGAGGACAGACATCAAGCACCATGACCAACAATGTTCAGACACAAAAAACAGCTACATAAGAGATGAATAATGCAATTTAAAACCTATATAAAGCATTCAAATAAACTCATTCTATAGTTTCAGAAAATATCAGCTGTGCTCGTATGAAAGTTGTACACTTACCCTGCTGAAAACGGAAAACTACAAAAAGGAAGTGAACAAAATGGCGCACTCCGGATAAGGGGAACCTACGGTGTGTATCTCCTGACTCTGAATTTGTTGTGTTGAAACAAAGCTACGATGCAGTGAACAGATCCTCTTTAGAATGATCCTCATATTCCTCGAAGCTGAAAACTCTCGGTAGATGTGGGAAGCATTGCAAAAAGTGGAAGAGAAGTTCGTATCCAGTCAAAATGAATATCGAAGTTGAGCCTCACTGTTTGAAACTGCAAACGTGTTTTGACAGCGCTTTGGAGCGTTCAGGCAAAGCGTCTCGCGGCTTAGAGTCGCATCGAAAGGAAGTGACACTAGCAAGGCGTCCCTCCATCAAATGTGTTTCAACAGACAGGAAGAGAAACTACAGACGCACACACACACACACACACGTGCATGCTCCTTGTACACACACAGGCACTGCACACATTCATAAAAACACATGCAGCTCTTCTCCTAATCTCGCAATTTGTGCATGAACCCTACAACAAACAACACTGATCAGCCAACATTCAACATTTCAAAAACAGCAGGGTAAGACGGGGTGATTTGTGACACAACCGAGGAAGTGAAGCACATCACAACTGCAACAACAAACATCCATCCTTCCTCTCAACAAACATCCCCACCCTCCTCCCCGTGCTAGACTCCACTGCTGAATAATGGGAAACTATCATCCCGGAGATTATAGTATTAAAACCCCTCTCCCGCATCCCAAATCCGGCCATATTAAAGATTTGCCCGTGTAAGCTGCAAGGTAGGCAGGCCCCATTCAGTGGCTGTCAGTGGCCAAGGAACTGACCCATTTCCCAAGCAAGCGTGGTGCATGCTGAACACTGGTGTGGGCCCCATGTAAACCCGCTCATCTGATGGGTTCAAGGATCATCACAGGGGAAGTATGAAAGGGTTTCAGCTCAGTCCCTCATGCACACAGATATTGTCAGGAGACATAGCGCCTACACGACTTTTAGAAAAGCAAAAACTTCAGAGATGTCGGGTGGAAGACATAGGAGAAACGTGAGGAAAAGACAGAAATAGAAAGAGAAAGCAGGAGGAGTGAAAAAGGGATATCTGAATCTGAGCGGCAGCGGTTCAGAGGCTATCGCAGAGAGTGAAGCAGGAACAAATCCCTGCAAAGGATTACTCTGCATCATTCTGCTTGCTTGAATCACTCGGGCTTCCTGCTTCGGCTTCAACTAAAGTGGCAAGAAAACAACCTGTCATGGTGTCGTTCAGTCCTCTGCAGAAACCTAACGGAGACTGGGTTTCCAGAACAGGCGGTGTGTCAGCCTGGTTTCAACAAAAGCACGTTAAGCCATGACTTCTCGTCTCATTTATTTTAGGAGGAAGAACGATTCTTCCTGAAAATACTCGACTCTTTTGCAGAAATGCAGACAGATGCCGTTTTTTTTGCCCAAGCAGAACTCATACTGAAGCTGAATTATTCAAATTCTAATCTTCTTGACTGGACGCTAAACTGAGTCAGACCTCTCGGTGCTAATGACAGTAAAGAGGATGTGAGGAAGATGCGCTTATAGGTCTGTGTGTCGGTGCAAGCACACACACTCCAGATGTGTGAGGGCAGCATTAGAGGAAACCGCTGAGCTTCTGGCCAGAGGATTTCTCCTCAACTCGCATGACATCACAAGTATCAAGGGAAGTCACATTGTAGGTCCAGCATTCATTTTCAGTCGGCTGATCCTTTTAAATACACATTTGTTAGACTTTTTGATTGCAGGATTCAGAGCGATGAGGTATCTTTTTGTTGCTGTACGTTTGATGAATGTAATAAGACAATATATAATTTTGTTCTAGTACCGTTTATACACTAACACTGCCGTAAATCTTTTGGTCTGACCCCCCCGGTGGTCCGACCTGACTACAGACATTGAGGATACTTTACAGAAAAAGCTCTCTCCCTTATTTTCTTGTTTGCTCTTGTAGGTCATATAGAAGCAGCAATATTAGATATACATAAATATACTTTTCTGATGTTCCTTTCTGAAATCCTGACCACAACTTTGGCACTTTAGCTCAAATTCTGCAAATTACAAATAACCTCTTTTCTCTATCAAAGATATCTATCTAATCTAACTAATAATCGATCTAGAAATTCTCATCTTATTTGCCAAATACTTATTAACGTGTGATTGTTAACGGCCCAAGGAACTGCAGTATTGAATTTGGCGTGATTTGGATCGCGATATATTTATATTAATAAACTTTCAATAGTCACCTAGTGCTCTGTAGCAGCTGAGGGAAACAACATGTTTATGACGAAGTCCGCGTTCACCAGCAACAACAACTGATTCTCTCGTCCTTGGTTCTGTGTACTGAGTCGAGCGTCGCTGAACTCTGTATAAACAGATGCACAGCTCTTTGTGCAGCAGCAGCAGCGGTGTTGGTGGTGCAGCTTTCGTGTTCTGTGAAATGAGTCCAGCAACTGTCTTCACCACAGCTCAATTCTTAGAGGTCACTTTAACAGTTCCAGCAAGAAAGGGACAACCAGCATCACCACAGGCCAAGTAATCAACCCATTCCAAACAGGCAGGTTGAGTGTGATGGATGATGTGATAAACACCCGCTGGAGGAAAACAAAGATTCTTTTTTATTTCAATAAAAGAAAGCTTACCACAGTGAGGCAAACTGAGGCCGAAGCATTGGAGTTGGACCGGCTGTGATAAACGCCTTGGTTCCCATATTGTCTCCTGATCTCTGCAGAGGTGTGCCTGGAACAAAACATAGAAACATACACAATTAGGATTTTAAAAAGGCAGACAATAATAGTGACTCCACAGGTTCACCAGAAAAACCATAAAACCAACGTATACAACCTCATGTAAAAGCCATAACAACTGCTCAATTCCACCAACATTCACCGTGTATCTTAACAAGAGATGCAACAGCAAATTTCACCATTGTCCGTACTTGCATTAGCATGGATTGGTCGGCCATGATGATTCCATTCATGCTATTGTTCAGTCTATACAGAAGCACATCTCTGCTGGCTGTGTGAAGGCTTTGTCATGCTGGCAGCGATACAGGCAGCAGAATAAATATGGTGTCCTGATTTAAGGGTCAGACCGAGCAGGAAATCAACATGACATAGGAATGGAGTTGTATTCAAATATGTTGGGTGTATGCAGGGTGTGTGTGTGTGTGTGTGGTGTGGTGTGTTGTGTTGTGGTGTAGTGTGTGTGTTGTGTGTTGTGTGTGTGTGTGTGTGTTTGTGTGTTTGCGTGTTTGCGTGTTTGTGTGTTTGTGTGCTTGTGTGTGTGTGTGTGTGTGTGTGTGTGTGTGTGTGTGTGTGTGTGTGTCTGTGTGTGTGTGTCTGTGTGTATGTGTGTGTGTGTGTGTGTCTGTGTGTATGTGTGTGTGTGTGTGTGTGTGTGTGTGTGTGTGAGTGTCTCCAGAAAGAAGGGAGTTGTTGCATAAATTGCATCTCCATGAGACACCGGGCTAATTTGTAATTAATCCACCGTATCATTGGAGCCAAACCACCAATCAAGGCACAAAAACTGCTTTATTCTATGCAGCCTGATAATAAAAGGAAAGTTTTGATACATAGGGAGAAGCTTGTGTTTAGTCTTGTTTTCGGATGTACTTTTGAGTGACAGACAGAGTATATTGCAACACTGCCACACACGGAGT
Organism: Limanda limanda; assembly: GCF_963576545.1. NCBI lineage: Eukaryota > Metazoa > Chordata > Actinopteri > Pleuronectiformes > Pleuronectidae > Limanda > Limanda limanda. The sequence goes on along the minus strand of NC_083640.1, from coordinate 18,383,339 downwards.
TAGAGGGCAAAGGCTTCAGCAAATGGGTCACATTCCCCTCTGCTTTCCCTGTGGTCACTCTCATGGGTTCATTTAGTCCCCTCGGCCATTGTTGCAACAGCCCTGTTACTAATTACCACCGCAAAGCCATAAACACCAATGAAATGGAGGAATGCAGCATGTCAGAGCCACTGAGGCTGCAGAGTCACAGAGCATGTCAAATCTTTGAGACAGCTCCATGCAAACAAATGAAAACTAATATCAATAATATTCTTCATCAGTGAGCCAGGTCAATTTGCAAGAATCAAAAAGAAAAGCTGCACCCACACGTGCATTTCTGACAATATACAATTAACTTTTAAAGGCTTTTTAATAAAAACAACATCCATTCCAATCACACTGTTTATAACACGTTCCCCTCCCTCCCTCCTGTCAGTCATGGAACATGCTGAATCAACACAATAACTGCATGCCAGGGAGGGTTAAGGCATGGGTGTGAGGACAGTATGGAAATTTACACAAAGCGCAATGTACAGCTTTGCAGCATTATATTTTAACTGCAACAGAAGATGAAGAATATTTCAAAAGATTAAACAACTATGGCACTTGGAGCGCATACGTCCGCCACTGGAAACACATTTAAATACACTAGATCTGGATCATTATTTTAAATCTGCGCCAAATTGCACACCCTTGTAAATACCACCCTGATTGTATTTAATCATGACTCAAAAAAAGTTCTATATTGCGAAAAAAATGTCCTCTGCCATGGCTCAATGATCAACTAATGAAACCAGGTTTAAGTTCACAACATAAAGATTCTTATTCGGATCTGCATCAAATTGCAAAATATCATAAATATCCCTCCTCCAAACATGCCTGATCTTTCTGCATCAAGACCCATGAATACTCCCTGGGGAAACACTGAAAACATTGAAAACACCTTATCCATCAATGCTAAAGAAAATTCCTGGATCATTTCAAGTTTCATAGTAATCTGACCAGTAGATTTTGCATAATCCTGACAAACAAACAAGCAGATGGACAAAAACATAACGTCTTTGGCAGAGGAAACCATTCAAAGATGGATATTATACCTCACGTACTGATTATCCACAATCATGCACACACACATACACACACACACAAACATACCTATGGTCACGCGATCAACTTCTACTCTTTTATCATCAGCGACAACTGGGGCATTGTGCAATTCACACTTGTGTGATAGTCACATTTATCAGAGTGATCAAAATTATGTTTAATCTCTATTCAAGTCAGAAGTCGGCCTAAAGCTAAAAGTATACAAAGGTGCCAACACACACAGATAGTATCTTATACATATTCACACGTGAAAGCTGCTCAGCTGAACCACAAACCTGTCTCTACTTCGAAGCAGGTTTGTAAAAGCAGCAGTGTGTTTGTCCCTTGCACCAGCAGTCCAGTGGACATTGGGTGTTGAGGGATCTCGTAGACACGTCCCACCTTGGAATCGTGCAACTTAAGTCTCCTCGCCCACTTTTTTACACAACTGATGTGTGAAAGAAAAGTGCAGTGAGTTACTCGTCTTGCTGTGGCGTGTGTCAGTGGAGCAGTTGGTAAGAACCTGAAGCTTCAAGTCAACACAAGGAGTGACACACCTCCACAAGTATGGGGGGGGGGGACAGAGTTATGACTTCTGGATCAGAAGTCTCCTCTTCAGTCAGATCGGTAACTGCTGAGATTTATGTATATTACTACTCTAAGTCCTGTAAGTAGCCAGTTCTAAAGAAACAAATCTGGGTCTTTATAAGATAAGTCTCTGCAAGAAAACAAAAGAAAGGAAAAAATATCTGAGCAAACAAGAATGCCATTTTTGGCCCAGGGGCGGATTGTCTGGTGGGTGTATTAAACGTCTACCCAGGGCAATTAAAACCCTGTAAAACCTTCTCATAACTTGACTTCTAAAGAGACGTGCACTTCCCTGTGTGCACAATGAGCCCTCCCTCTATATCTCTCACTAGTAGAGACAAAGGTTACGCAGGCCAACTCATACTACTACAGAGCATACACTGTATAGAACGAATGATTCACATACATGCATTGTCATGAGCATGCACACTAGGGATCGCTTGCTCACGTACAGTTACACACATTCAGGGGCTGTCTATAAAAAGACAGAGCGAGTAAAACAGTAATCAGCTCCTACCAGCAGAGCAAGCAGGGCATTATTTCACCACTAGTAGACAAACAGCTTGTCATGGCCGACAGCATCTGTCAATATCTTTAACGGGCCTGTGTCTTGGCTTCCTTTTGTTGCATAAATCCAAAGCGGCTCTCGTCAGGAGGACCGAAAGCAGGGATTTGGATTTTATGGTCTTTTAGGGCAAAATAATACGAAAAGCAGCTTGTGTAATTCGCTCGACAGAAACTGATGTCTTGATTGAAACCTCCAAGACAAGAGTGCTGAAAGTGATGAATTTTTGTACTGGGTCAACCCAAAGACACAAGAGGGACAAAACCTTGTCCCTCAACAATACCTGCGATGCTTTTATTTGTCAGGTCAAGGCATTGGTGTTAAAAGAGTTCATAGGAATAGTTGCACCACCTTTGATAAACTGAGACTGACCCTCCCTGTTAACAAAGCTGTTATTGACGTTGACAGCTTTGGTTTTGAAAGCAGCTTCTGAGGTTTTGGAGATCCATCAAGAATCTGGGCTTCAGGTCTGAGATTGACCATCGTGGCATTTTCCCCAAAATTATCCACAACAGCAGGTATATCCGATAACATTTTATATTGGCCAATATATATTTTAAAGACTGGCAATGATTCCTAAGATGTTATAATTCCTTCATGACAAAAAATGTTATTGAGGTTTGATAGAAGAAGGAGAAGAATGTTTATTCTGTCAAGTAAAAGCTATATTGCCCAATACCAGCAAACATAAACACAGATCTCATATGGGCCGATTTTTATCAACCAACCAATAATTGGTCAGACTCATAACGTTAACACACTCATGATTTCAGACATAAATAGAGTGTGGTTTCAAGCAGAGTAAGGAAAATAAATACTGTGTCAAACTGCAGCACAGTGATCAAGATACAATCTCACCTTGATAATATCTAGTTATTTGAGAGAGAACCAGTCATCTCCAGCACAGCCTCTGTAATCACCAGATCACCTCAGTCACGTCGAGGATCCGTCTTCATTACAACTTGCACTAATAACGTTCTCAGATAAACAACTTATCCTCACTATGCAGTGCACTAAACATTTGTATGATTTGATGCAACACAATTCAAAAATCACTTGAATACGCTTTCAGTTACTGATCCATGGTGAAGTTGGGGGGAGAAACAGAATCTGCCCACTGTCATGCTACAACCAAGTCAACCACTTTTACAATACACAGTGCATGTTAGTCTCCGATTGTCTATGTAACCTGAGATCTCTCAGTAACATTTTGAGTGTCACTTTGTTACAGGCTTCAAGGCCGTGAGATCAGGCTCAACCACAGAAAATCAATTGTCGATTATCAATCAAATATTCCCTAGTCAGGATGGAACATTTGAATTGTTATTAGGAAACAACACAAAGCCTGTGACGTTAGTTACAAGTTTCCATTCATGAGATATAATAAGTATGTATAATCAGTACTGGTGAGGAGGGCACTGTGGCACAGCTGCTCCCCGGAGAGTTACCACTGAAATTATATGTAGCTGTTTTGAGAGTAACACCTTAGATCAACCAAACATTTATCGTTCAACACTGGAATATTAATGTATCTGAGTCGTCAGATATGTTTCTAGCATGATAACTACATTGAATTGTTTCAGGGAATAGTACTTCTTAAAACTTCTTTAAGCTTCACAAAAGCTGTCCCTTTTTCTGAGAGGTCTCCGGACTCACAACCAAGTTCAGAAATCTCACTGTGGGTTCCAGGGTGGAAAAGTCTTTATCTTTCCCCTCCCTATAGAAAGCGTTGGTGGCTTTCTGTTACGTCATGCTGTCTGCAGCAGGCCTGCACTTGCTGTGTGTGCATATGGTGTGTTCCTGTCAGCAATTCTGGAATCATTAGCCAAGCATTCCTCGAATAGAGTCTGGCTCTTAAACTATGCTATAGCTGCTTCTTGAGGATACAGATCTGATTATTCGGTCAAATCTGTACTTCTGCTCGTGACTGTCTGCATGTTCGTACTCTGCAAGATACGACTCCCACCAGGCATGCTGCTCAGCAAGTCAGTCCACAATTATCCCCTTTATCATCATCATTATGAAGTCAATCAACTACACATGTGGGTGGCTCCTCCAGCTGGTATTAAAGCCTTCTCCCTCCTGCCGGGGGTGTCTTCTCCTTCATCTGAGCCTAAGAGGAAACGCAGGAAAACAGAGAGTGGTGTGGTGTGCACACGACAAGAGGGGGAAAGCAGACCACAGGGATGCCCCCGCTGTTTGTCTCATACTATCATACGTCTCAAGACTTAATGGGTCTCAGCGCTATCAGCAGCATCACAGCTCGGCTTCCTGTCAGGGGCCGGCACGCACAAACACAGCAGAGGTTTGGCACGACTCGGGTCCCGGACGGCTCTGGGCGAGAGACAGTGACCAAGGAGAAAACTTTGAATTGAGTTTGAATGACTTAACCACAGGGGAGGGTCATTCATCATAAGTCATTTTAGACGGGTGTGCGTCTATCTGACACCCCGCTCGACGGCCCGCCACCGGCCATGAGGGTTAACAGATGTCATGAACAAGAGCCGAAAGGAAATCGGATGCAACCCAATCCGGATCCCCCCCCACCCGCTTAAGAGCATTGAACAACAGAGGCCCCACATCCACAGCTGTCCTCACACCTGTTCCCATATGCCAGCAAAGAAACTTCACTTTCAGGGGTCGATTAATAAGTGTTTTAGTGTTACACTATGAAGAAACACACATTTCCTGATTTAAAACTGCCACGGGTAAAAAAAGTGAAGTGAAACCAGAGGCAAAGTGTCCACAGGGTGCAGGATTTCCTCCTCACGCCATCCTGACAGAACGATGGAGGAACCACATGAGAACATATAGGATTTTTATGGGTGAACAAATAAACTTTACTTCTTTAACAAATACCTGTAGGCAACTATATAAATAATCCTTGTATTGGTCTGTGAGGCAATGAACAGGTTTTTTCAGCCTGCTGCAGAACGTACTGCATACATGAGTTTGAACATGTGACCAATGTTCCTCTTTGTCTATTGATATGATCTGCTTAGTTGTTCCTCTTGACATTTGATATGATTTGACATGATTTTTGTCACCAATGCATCCACGACTTTTCATCACATGCAGTGTCTTGTATGGATATGGATATGTATGGAGGTCGACTGGGGGCCCACGGGTCTGAGACAGTGACGCAAGTATTCAGAGTATCAGTGCGTCCGGCCAGAGACTTATGTTGCAGGTCACTCCCGTTGTCTCTTGCATCATTTCCTGTCACCACCCTGCTGCCTGCTTTCATAATAATGGACAAAAAGCTTCATTCATTCAAAATCTCACATATAAAAGTGCTTATTGTCTGCCCGACCCAAAATAAGCCAACTCTGAGTAAATGGATTGCATTTATATAGCCCTTTGCCAGTTTTATTGACGCATTACAGTAAAAGTCACATTCACCCATTCATGCACACATTTGCGCCTCTATTAACAAATGCACGAGCCAGGAATCAAACCACTGACCTTCTGGTTAGTGGACGACCCGCTCTACCTCCTTAGATCAGAACCTCCCCTTTCTGTTCACATTATTAACAGTCTGGAATTATGTTACTTTCAAGTAGCTCTATATTATATAATACTCATTAATGTTACTAAGTAAAATACAATGATTCAATATTTGGTAACTAACAGATTCTTCTCACTGGAACTCATTGAAGAGTTTCTAAAAAAAATTGTTTCTCCTGCATCATTACTGACAGGCTGTGTTGGTCGACACCATGAAACTACACATTCCACAACACGATGTTTTGCTACATTACAGCGTCGTCCTGCTGCCTCATCACTGGATTCAGGCTCTGACCAAAGATCCCTCAGCAGCTGAGATCAGCTCAGCTCAGCAAAGCTCAGCAAGTATCCACCATTTCCCTTACCTTTTAAAAACCAGAGTATGTTACTTCTACTGCGGAAGAATCCCATTTGTAACCTTGTTTAGATGTGACAATAGACAATAAATAGAAGTATAGAAATAAATGTAGATAGATAGATAGATAGATAGATAGATAGATAGATAGATAGATAGATAGATAGATAGATAGATAGATAGATAGATAGATAGATAGATAGATAGATAGATAGATAGATAGATAGACTGATACTTAGATAGATAGAGAGAGATAGAAAGATAGATAGATAGATAGATAGATAGATAGATAGATAGATAGATAGATAGATAGATAGATAGATAGATAGATAGATAGATAGATAGATAGATAGATAGATAGATAGATAGATAGATAGATGGACAGACTGATACTTATATAGATAGATAAATAGATAGATAGACACTGTCCTCCTCATGATCCAATGTCCTCAGTTTAAACAAAACAAATCACCACATCTGTCCTCCTGCAGTTCAGAGTGAATGAACTCCAATGCACTGTTATCTCACTCTCTGGAACAAGACACTGAGTTTGACCTGCTGTTACACCAGCCGCTCTGCAGACACTTTTATATGCCCATGTGCCACGTGAGGTCAAATTAGTGTATTTGTAGTAATGAGTCTTACTATACAACAGGCATGGTGCACACAATAGACTTCCATGTGCACACTTCCTCCACACCTGGCCCATTTCACAGCAGGAACTATGACCACATCTCCCCCTCTCCTTTCATAGCAGCTCTATATGGACTCGTCAGACCTTACACATCACAGGAAAGGATCATATTAGAAACACTAGATATAGAATCAGCATCCTCACGAGGAGGAAATGGAACAGTTAGCAACATTCTGTCGGCTTTGTGTGGGAAGTTCACAGAGGTTTGGTTAATGAAAATAATATGTACAGCTGTGAATTCAGAATCCAGATTTACTTTGGTACTTTGTCATATTTGCTTCTTTCGTAAAAAAATATATATTGAAAGTGATGACAATGTCAAAGGTATATATAAATTCAAGATTTAAACCTAAATGTTGAATCTAAATGCAAACATTGATTCTAAATCTAAATTTCCGATGTTAAATCTTAATCCAAATTTTTGATCTAAATGTTCAATGTGAAATCTAGATGTTAATGTTAAACATAAGGTGCAGCTTTATTATCGGTGCCCCATAAAATAATGAGCCAACAAGGGAGAAACTGACATAAAGATGATTCACCACATGGACATAAGTACTGTAATAGTACATGTACTGTAATAGTGCATAAGTACTGTAATAGTACATATGTACTGTAATAGTGCATAAGTATAGTACATGTGGCTGCTGTAAAGTAAAGTTGACTGCTCTTTGTTTTCCTCTGTGAAGTAACCTGCAGCATTAACATTCACAACATGTGGCTGCCTGCTCCAACTCTGGAATCCCCTGAACTGTCAGGAGCGAGCCAAACCTCTGGGGAGGAAGCAGGAGTTCACCTCCTCAGCCGATCACCAGCAGGAGTTCACCTCCTCAGACAAAAACCAGTACGAGTTCAGCCTCCTCAGCCAAACACCAGTAAGAGTTCACCTCCTCAGCCAAAAACCAGTAAGAGTTCACCTCCTCGGACGAACACCAGTAAGAGTTCACCTCCTCAGCCAAACACCAGTAAGAGTTCACCTCCTCAGCCAAAAACCAGTAAGAGTTCACCTCCTCAGCCAAAAACCAGTAAGAGTTCACCTCCTCGGACGAACACCAGTAGGAGTTCACCTCCTCAGCCGAACACCAGTAGGAGTTCACCTCCTCAGCCGAACACCAGCAGGAGTTCCCCGCTGTCAGTGTTATGATGGTGTCGGTGGTTACCTGTTGATCTTGAGGGCGAAGGCTCGTCTCTCTGCGCTTCCCAGTGAAGCCATGTGACTGGGACCAGTTCCGTGGAGCGGTGCTGCTGGTCGGATCCTCCCCCTCGCCTGCTCTCTCTCTCACCGCCTCTCTGTCACTGACGCTCCGCTTCTCCTCCTCCTCCGCCTCCTCTCCGCTGCTGCTCCTCCGTCATGATGGAGTCTGCGGCCACAGGTTCGATGCTGCTGGGTGGACACTTCCGCGTTCGACTAGACATCCTCGTGTGTGGAGAGAGAGAGAGAGAGCGGGAGAGAGAGAGAGAGCGGGAGAGAGAGAGAGAGAGAGAGAGGGAGGGGATGAGTCTTGCGCGCTCCCTCGCTGGCTCAATGAGCTTGTGCACTTGTTTTGGTCTCAGAGACTTTCTGTCTTCTACATGTTCCTGTTTGTATTTTACTTCATTTGTATATAACTGTGGAGCTTTTGTCTCCGTAATAAAGTTGATAGTCAATCTATTCAAATTTGAATTCAATGTTTGTATGCACAGATAGATGCAAACTTTCTCAATGGGTAACCAGTATGATGCTATCAGGGAAATGTTAAACAACAACACTAACAATAGTGGTAGCGTAGCTTACAAATGCTAACAAACTTGCAGGAAAGGGAAGTTGTACCCAGGGTTCTTATAATCCCCTCACATGTTCTTGATATAAAAAATTGTCTCAAAACGTAGAAAGAATCTTAGATAGATAGATAGATAGATTGATAGAAAGATAGATAGATAGATAGATAGATAGATAGATAGATAGATAGATAGATAGATAGATAGATAGATAGATAGATAGATAGATAGATAGATAGATAGATAGATAGATAGATAGATAGATAGATAGATAGATAGAAAGACAGACAGACAGACAGACAGACAGACAGACAGACAGACAGACAGACAGACAGACAGACAGACAGACAGATAGATAGATAGATAGATAGATAGATAGATAGATAGATAGATAGATAGATAGATAGATAGATAGATAGATAGTACTAGATATATATAGACAGACAGATGGATAGATAGATAGATAGATAGATAGATAGATAGATAGATAGATAGATAGATAGATAGATAGATAGATAGATAGATAGATAGATAGATAGATAGATAGATAGATAGATAGATAGTGCTATAGTACTAGATATGTATAGACATACAGACGGATAGATAGATGGATAGATAGATACAAAGACACAGAAGTTACACCCATATCCAACCCATTCGTCTCAAGACGTAGAAAAAGATCTTGTTCCTATAAATAAATTGTTTTTGCGATTCTCTTTTTCTAATCAAAACATAGGGTGACAAAATAAATGTAAGATCATTACTCTCAGCTACAGCACAGGGTGTCGGGTCACTACTCTTACATTTTTTAGTCTATCAGATACAAGATGGCATCATATAAGATGTTGAGCCTGCCAAAGTTTTACTTTTCCTTTCACCTCTCAAACAAGTTGACTCTGAGATGCACTGAATTGCACAGCACAGGGAAATATTAACTGAGTTTAGACATCAGTGGCTACAAGACAATAAGGTCGCACCCATCAACATGGGCAGTAAATCTGGTAACTCCTCCCTAAAGTGACATTTTGATGTGCAACCTGAACAACTGCAGGTGATCTTTACTTAATTGTGTAGTTTTCTGTTGATTATTATTATTATGAATTCCCAACTGTGAAACTGTTGGCCATCATTTTGGTGGGATGTGATGTTTCCAATAGTTGTTTTGTTTGTTTAATTAACTTCTAAACTATATAAATTACTTTGTAGGAAAAGTAGATTGAAGCAGGGACTACTTTCTGCCGCCCCCTCATGGTAAAAGCGTGTCATCACACTCAATCTCTTCGATAAACCTGCCTATGAGAATGAGGAAAATTTAAAATATTTGTGAATATATCATCAAGAAATGTTTTACAAATCTATAATCTCTTCAGGGTCCAACTCTGTGGTGTTTATAACCAGGTTGTTTCCTTTCTGCGGACTGACCGTGAACTAACATGAGGCGGAACCATTCTCTCTGCGTCAGGGTTTCCAGCGGAGCCTCAACAGTGTCGCACGTTGTCAGATCGCTTGGCGTCCACGGTGAATCCTCTGCAGCTCATCAGGGAAACAGTGTTTGTGTTGAAAACCTTAAACATCGACAACAGGTAATTTCTCTCCAGCCTCCGTGAAACCACGACTGTCGCTTGTGTTGTGCTGTCGTGTCGCATTGAGCAGGAGGAAGGATGTGAAATCCACGTTTTCTATGCGATGCTCCTGCACTGTTTATTTACTGAGAACTAGACTGAGTCCTTCATGTTCTTCTTCTATGATTTCTGTATTGTTATGACTTGTTATTAGGGATGGATGAAGACTGACAGGTCATTGAATCTGACTGTGATTGTCACAAGTGATACAGGCTGTAAAGAATCTGTACGTTGCCTTTTACACAACAATCATATAAGTATTACTCTTATTTAATTCCTTAAAACTTGCCCCTGTACGAAAATGTCATGCGCAGAATGATAAGAAGAAGAAGAAGAAACTTGTTATCATGTAATAAATGTGAGATTCTTGTACAGGTGCAAGCAACAGTAAAGTTGTTCAATATAAATGAAGATGGAACTTAAAAGAAAGATTTCTGCTTTCGAAAATTACAATTTTAGAGTAAATATCCTATATGAAATCATGCAGATAATAATAGTAATAATAATACTTCAGTTGTATAGCGCTTTTTAAAACACACAAGATAAGGTTTACACAAATAACTATATTCATCTATACATACATATATTCAAACATGCATACAGACAACGACACATACAAGAAAAGAAATGAAGATAATTCATAAAAATACATATCCCGCAAAGCTAACTGCAGATTCAGCAGATCTGATGGATGGAGGCCTCAGCCGCAAACGGCCGGTCACCTATGAATTTCAAATAAGTACAGGAAACAGACAAATCCACAGCACAACATCTGAACATGATCTGTGCCAAGTTTCCTTCCAGAAAGGGAAGCTTAGCAAAGTTATAGTTGTAACATTAAAACCAATTATGTGTTATACCTCTTCACCTTGCTCCCACAATGCACAAGCAATATATCGATATATTTTGAGCTATTGCTTTATTGCAATTGATGAAAAATATATTGAAACACTTCTACACATGACTCAAGTGTCAGTGACCACATCAAATTCTTTCCAGTTTTCTTATTTACACTTGAATCTGTCACTGGCTGCTTGTAATGTGTCTCTCTGTACAGATTCATCTCATCAGCTCCATTTTGTGCCCCTGCAGGACAAGCTGTGTTTCTTGTGATGGAAGAGGACGATGACTGCCCAGAGCTGGTGCCCATCGCCGCCCAGGCTGGTGCCACTGCAGAGCAGATCCCTGTCACCATCATCACAGGCTACCTGGGTGAGAGACTGTCTGTGTTACAAACGGCTTTAGTACGATTATCAACTGGATTATAATACCACAGTCTATCCTCCTCAACAACAATAGCAACTCTGATCCTAGACCAGGCTATTGTTCACTCTCATAATGATTTTAGAATGTGTTCTGTTGTAAGTGTTGCTTACAAATCCGTTGTTTTCCTGTTTCTCTGTAGGTGCTGGAAAGACCACGCTCCTGAACTACATATTAACAGAGCAGCACAACAAGCGGATCGCCGTCATACTAAATGAATTTGGAGAGGGTAAACCCATCGTGTCTTTTGGAGAACAACAAATTAATATTCACAACTTTCTTTTTTAGTCAGAAGATGCCCTACACACATATAAAACATTATATTAATTATAAATTACAAACGTGGTGTAGGGTGATTGTTGTATTTCCAGATATTTCCACAAGAGGACAGCAGAGTAACGTTTTGCCTTGAACCCAGAGCACTTTGTAAAATGAGTTTTCCCCCATGTACCACAGATTGTCAGATATTATACGTTATTTTCACATTGACCTCAGTACAATTTTCACGTATTGTCATCTTTTTTATGGTATCAGTGTTGCACCGTTTTTCTGCTAAGAATCGCTGGCATTTTTTCATTGAACTGATTTTCAAATCCAGTTTCCCTTTAAATCCTGGCTTTAATTTTTGAAAGTTGTGGATTTCCCCATTAATTCTTGTTATATTTCCTGACAGCAGACTGACATCGTTCTGTATCAGTGACTGTAATTCCTCCCTCTGCAGGCAGTGCCCTGGAGAAGTCCCTCGCAGTGAGCCAGGGGGGGGAGCTGTATGAGGAGTGGCTGGAGCTGAGAAATGGCTGCCTCTGCTGCTCGGTCAAGTATGGAGATTAACCGTCTCATATTGTTTTCAATTAACAGGTTGCTTCTAACTTGTTATGTGTTTTTTGTCACAAATTCAATATATGTATGAACTTACATGTATGTGTTAATGAGGCGCTATATCCACTGTCTTGCTTTGTTTTCCTTTTTATATAATGTCACCTTAGAAATGTTGTGGGCATTTTGTATATGAGATTTGCATTTGCCCTTTGAAAACCATTTCTGCCTTTTTTTTCGATGTTTTCAGGGACAATGGTCTCAAAGCCATTGAGAACCTGATGGAGAAGAAAGGAAAGTTTGACTACATCCTGTTAGAAACCACTGGACTCGCTGATCCAGGTACGAGTTTTGCAAGAGTAGTTATTGGAAAAAAATAATGTGTTAGTAGACCACAGTTTCAAATATTAAAACTAAAATAAAACCGGTTAAGACTGCATTCAACAGGTATTCTGGACTCTGATGCTCCTGAGTCTGTTCTGTCTTTTAAATCTTACTAATCTCAATTCCATAAGTGTAAATATTTAAAACTTGAGATTTCTTTGTAAAACTCACATCAGAAGTGAAATATTTTGTGACTCCAGACTTGTGCTGCTGTGAATCCAAGGAGCCTATTTACATCAAGGCAGTCAAAACAAAAAGCTATCTGTCCATTCAGCTCTCAGGTTTGAATCAGGAAATCAATAATAGGCGATTAGAGGGCTGTGGCGGTCGGGGTGTGTCGCTAACTGACAGGTGTCTGGAGGTGGGAGACACACGGGCAGACACACACCACTTGACCCCACAGACGGAACCAATGGAGCAAGGCTCAGACTCAAGGCTGTCCTCACATCTCTGCCACGTCATTGGCTGAGACAGGCTTGTTATCAGCTAGGACAGGTCTGTCATTGGCTCCAGCGGCACTGTCAATCACCAGGGCTCTCGAGGGATTCTCCCCTTCCCTTCAGGAGGAGGTTGGATGGGTTATGTGAAACATGCCACTCAAAAACTGTGTTTTCATTAGGCATCCATCAAATATTTACAATGCTTTCCTATTCTCGCTCGGCAGTTTGACGAAAAGGGCATTATGTGAACAAGCTGTGGCTGGCACGGGAACATAGGGGCTTGTAATAACCGCCTTCACAGGAAAATCGAAAACAAACCAAACGTACGAGCAGGAGATAAACAATTGAAAGCCTCTGATATTGGTTTTATCTGCTCCACAAAGCTCAGCCAGAAAAAAACATGCAGGCTTCCAGAAAGTACTGACTTTAAACACAACTACTGAGGATGAGGATTTCGCTAATATATAAATTATGATTGTAGTAATCAATCAACCAGACATCTCTTATGAAGTAAAAATGCCAGGTATTCTGGTTCCAGGTTTTAAAATGTGAATATTTGCTGCTCATGAGTACTGAACACTTTGTATATATGCTACTTTATTGTATCATTAATAGCTGAATTCATTTTTACATTGTAAATATTCATAATCACAATTTTCTGATCACTGCATATCTATCTTATCATTAAATCAGTCGTTTATATCTAAGACAACATTCCATATCCTCTGGCAGGCGCTGTGGCCTCCATGTTCTGGGTCGACGCAGAGCTGGGCAGTGACATTTATCTGGACGGTGAGAAATTTGTCCCTGATGCTCTGTCTCACTTTGCTTTCTGCACTAACCATGATTTCTCACATGTCGTTGGTCTGTCATATGTAACATTAAATGAAGTATGTAATTGAATGCTGCCATTTAAATCATTACACTGATTATTGGTGGTGTTTAAATGGCTTCATTAGACTGATTTACTTGAAAATGCAGCACAAATCAAGCATTTCCTTGCTAATAACACAATCAAGCCTTTTTCTTTTTTTTAAACTTTAGTTTTTATTGAGTTTTTAGCACATTCACAACTACACATAGTAAGATCAACTTGCAGATGTTAATTCAGTGCAGATAAAACAAACATACAGTAATGAACAAACAATTATAACAAAAACAAACAAAAACGGAGCCTGCGGGAAAACTTGGTGTAGATAAAAAGATGAAATACATACCTATGTAAAGATTAAGCGCAGCTCAAGTAGCTGCCTTACACTTGAATGCAAACAGACTGTGAGCCAGTGTCCTTATAGTTCGTCGAAGTAAAGTATCCACTTCTGCCATCTCTTAGCATACAAATCTAACCTCAAACGTATCACATAAGTCAGTCGTTCCATTGTCCTTATTTCCTGAATGACATCAAACCATTGTTGCTGTTTAGGTGAATCAGGTTTATACCAGCTTCTAGTTATGGTTTTCCTTGCTGCTGTAAGGAGTACTTTTACCAAGTATCTGTAGAGTAACCAGTGAAATGTGACCTAAGTACAAGACAGTGCATGACAAAGGGATCTTATATCCAAGCACATTAATTAAGATTAAATGTACCTCTTTCCAAAATGACTTCAGTTTTTCACAACTCCAAAAAATATGCGTGTGGTGTGCGTCTAAGCAGCCACACTGTCTCCAACATGGTTGGGGTGTTGAAGATGCTTTACTGCTGATTTTAGGTGTAATAAAAAACCGCACCAAATTTTTCCAGTTGAAAACCCTCAGTTGTTGTGAATTTGTGGAAGTATGTTGAGTTTCACACATATCGTACCATACATCTGATGAAATGTCTACATTTAATTCTTTTTCCCACCTTAATTTTAGATACAATGTTGAGTTGCCCTAAAGGCCAATTTATGCCTCTCCGTTATTTCTATTACGGACAGATAAGACCGCCCTATCCGTCGTGAAACGTCCTCTCCGAGCGCCTCCGACAGCTTTTCGTACACGTCTGATTTTTCTAACTATCCGTCTTCATTTTGGAGACCCGACGGACCGCTCTTGGCTGTGATTGGTCCGCGAACGACATCATTTCCGTTTGACGTCATTTCCGTATTTCCGGACCTCAAACTTTCTGTTTACTTGTAGCAACAAACACGAACTCAACTATGATTCTACGATTAATGTGACGTGTGTGTTAAGCCAGCGGAGTTGTCCGGCTGACGGTGGCTCGTTAGAGCACTGAGGGCATGTGTGCACGGTCACATACGGTTATAACGAGCTTTCAAAACGGCGCTAGCAGGCTAGGCTAGCGGGCTAGGCTAGCCACCATGCTAACTGCGGTGGTAACAGTGCAAGAACCCGCCGTCACGACTTTAATTCCACTTCTATCATGACACTGTTTCTATAATCAGGTTAGAAGCAAACACTGGGTAGTAGTTAGTGCCGGGAGTCCCTGCTGACTGTGTGTGGAAGCTGGGGGGGAGCTAGGTCCGGGTAGCTTCTAGCTACATGTAGCCTCAAGCAGATTCAAGCTGTGGAATCAGCAACACAGTTCGGAAACAAGACCGGGGAACCGCTGCGCTAAGAAACGATTACATCAGCATCTTGACACGCTGGGTGTCACTTTATTTAGATCTGTTAGTTGCCATGGTTCAGTGTGTGGGACGCAAGCTAACATGTCAACAGAGACACGTGGACTTCTTCTTCCCAAATGGGGTAGGCTTCTCTGAGCTCGTCTTCCGTTGCGCCACCTATGGGTTTGGCGGGGAATTGTTTTTAGACGGATAGTCGTCGGAGAAGTAAAAATCAAAAAGACACTTTGTCTCCCGCTGAGACCTCTCCGAGAAACGGATACGTAGAAGTTTATAAGAGCCTTTACATTCCATAATACTGTCATAAAACATGGAGATTACTTTTACACTTTTACTATTTGGTTTATATGCATTGATCATATTCTTTATAACTGGGTTTATTTCGTGAGAAATTTCCATCTTCAATTCTTTATTATAATAATCTCTAAATTGTATATACCTAAATAAGTCCCGATTATGAAGAGAAAATGTTTCTTTTAGTTTTTGGAAAGTCTGTAATTCTTTGTTTTTTTCCATCAGTGTACACACTGCCTTAATACCTTTTACTCCCCATTGCTTAAATATGGCATCATTTTCTCCTGGTCTAAATTGAGTGTCAAAGGCTAACCGTCTAAGTGCTTTCTGGTCTTTCCTTAGTTTGAATTGCCTTACAAAATCAAACCAAAACTCCAGTGAGCCGGAGGTTATTGAATCTATTTGACTTTTGACTAATAGGGGGATTTCTTTTTCTCCTAAAACCGACTGGATCTGATAACCCTCAACATATGTCTCAATTTCCTTCCATCTAGCAAAATAGTTATCATTACACCACAGAAAAAGGGGACGGAACTGAGCTGCATAAAAGTAATCTTTGAGATTTGGGAGTGCCATTCCTCCTTTATGCTTGGCCAACTGCAGTGTTGTGTATCTTATTCTAGGCTTCTTTCCATCCCAGATAAACCTAGAAATAAGTCTATCCCAGGTAAAGAACTGGTGTTTAGGAACCCCAACTGGCAAAGCTTGAAACAGGTATAGCAATCTAGGCAACATGTTCATTTTAATTACATTTATCTTACTGCCAAAATCCAATGGATAGGTGGACCATCGTTCAATATCCTTTTTAATATTCTGATTAATCAAATTATAGTTTGCCTCGTATAATCTGTTCAAATTTTTTGTAATGATTACGCCTAAATATTTTATTTCTTCCATATCCCATTTTAAATCATGCCTATGTTTTATTTCTTCTGAAGGCTAATCAAGCCTTTTTCAGACACAAACTCTTTAAAATTTCTGGAAAATAGACTTTCACATATTAAGAGCAATTCAGATGAGGGCTGGTGCCTTGGTAGAACTTGACTGCAGAAAACACCTTATCACCAAAAGCTCTCAAATCTCATTGTCTTTCCAAGTTGACATCTATTCCAGCGTCTTCTACGTTTACGGCTTCTCTTTTTCATCCTCAGCGTTATTGTTTAGGATTGGAGTAACTGATTTAGACGTTTGCGTTCTCACATGCAGCCTCAGAAAATGTCTTGAGTTCGGTGCATGTCCGAAAGCAGCTTCATCTGTCGTTGAAAGGTCAACAGTACAATTTGTAAGAGACATTTTCGTGACCTGTCCAAATGGAACCTGGCCTGTAACACAGTTTATTTACCTGCCCTCTGTGTGTGTTTGCATGAACGGTGTCTTGCTCCTCACACCACATACGCAGCTGTTGGCACTGTTGTGACAGGCTGCCGGAGCAAAAGTCTACCTCACATAGCTGAGAAGGTGGCAGCAGCAGCAAGCAGACAAAACTAAACACCAAAAGGAGACGGCAGCTCACAACAGAATGTGCACAAGTTGTCGTTTTACTGATTCTAATAACTTGTACATTTCGTTCATCACAGGCATCGTCACCGTCATCGATGCCAAGTACGGACTGAAGGTATGTAATAAGTGGATTCTCACATATGAGATTGTGTATCTTGTTAAGTAATGAAACAGTTAAATGTCAACAATTATAATAGTTGTTTTATTAGAAACCTTCTCTAAAGTGAAAATCGCATATATTTCCTGGTCTGCCTGTTTGTAAATTCTATATCTTTGGATTTTGGACTGTTGGTTTCTTACAATTTATATATAGAGCCCAATCGATATGGATTAGTAAAATATTTCAGATGCAGATGTAGATATATATGTTTTGCAATTACTCCTGAGATGATGTTATGAAGAAGATGTGTAATTTAGAAAATGCTAATTTTATGTGATATATTTATTCTGTGAAATCAAAGTTTTCAGCACACATCCACAAACATAGACGCAGACCCTAATATTTCTGCTGAAGGTTTATACCGGCTCATATTATCGACAAACTTATATATATGCTTTATGACTTGTTTAACAAACAAAACAGCATTTGACATTAACTTTGAAGCATATTTGAGTGTTTTTGCACCAACATCTAAAGAATGACGTTGCTCAAAAATGATTTTAAAGTCAAAATAAGTAATGAAGCTTGTGAGTGTCCCACCAGCACACACACACACACACACACACACACACACACGCTCACACTCACACTCACACTCACACCCTCCCTGTGGTATTTAAAAGGAACAGGATAAGTGACACCGAGATAATGGGCTCTAATTTGAAGGTGTCACAGGCAGTGAGGTGACACATCTCATGGCCCCGGCGCTGATCTCTCCTCCAAGTGGAGAAAGAGACAGACGGAAGGAAACGATGACAGAAAGAATGAGAGGGTAACTCGTAGTGAAGGAGTAATTGATAACAGAGATGTGAACTTTTTAATAGGACTGTCACATCCACTCCCCTTCCTCTCCCCTCATCTGTCTGTATGAGAGGCTTCAGATTCACCTGCTTCTTAACCCCTCACACTCTCTGAAAGGCCTTTGTCTCTCGATGCAGAGGTCATTGAATACAAAGCAGAACTCGGTTAATCTATTGTTTTTGTCATTTCTTCAGTCAGAGTTGAAGCTATGGTGATCGGGGCAGTGACAGGTTCATGTCAGATTGACGCTCAGGGGTCAGGATCCAGGTTAACACCTCCTGCTCGCTCTGTTATCAGATATTAAACTGTTGGATGAAATTGCTGCATCCCCCCGGTGAGAGGACACGGGACAGCAACAAAATGAAAAGGGATCTCCTGAGGTTTCATGTGCTCAGAAAGTCACTCAGTTCACAAGGATGAAATACAGGCATTTATTATATCAATCTATCTGCCACTTTTTATGTCGGCTACGTTCAGTGAAACGTTAATGTTTTTCAAAAAAGGTCGGCTTCAGCACTTTCTTACTTTTTGTTAGTTTTTTGGATGCATGTGTAATTTGTGTTCACTATCTTTTCTCTCTGTAGCAACTGGCCGAAGAAAAATCTGATGGACTCATGAATGAAGCAGTCAGGTATGTTTGAATGGAGTTTCAAAAAAAGACAATTTAATGAGATCTGAGGTAAATTTGGACAGAACCATGTCTGTTCTTTCACATTGTTTAAAGTGTTTTGCCAAGTTGACATTAGCAGGGTTCTCGTTGGAAAGAACAGGAATATGTGCATTTCCCCAAAATGGCCAATATTCCATAAAGAGGGTCTAAATAGGTCTCCCCTATGTCTGTCTCCCTGGACGTCTCTCTCTCTCTCTGCCTCCTCCAGCAGCTCTATGGTGTTGGTGGGTTTGTTGAATAAATACACTAATGAAGAAAGAGCAGTGGCACGACCCTTCGCATTCTTTGTCTCTGTTTGTGTTTTCACCTCCAAACTGAACACACTCAGCACACACACACACACACACACAGTGTTTTCTCTGATGTTAGTGGTAATATTGAGAATCATGATGCCTAATAAACTGTATCTGTTGTATTTCATTCCTTTTCAGACAGATTGCTCTCGCTGACCTGACCGTTATCAACAAGACAGACCTGGTGACTGAGGACGAGCTCAGCAGAGTTCGAGACACTGTCAGGTCATAACCTTATAATTGATGCTGCTTATTATCCGCTTTCATCTAGCACCTAAGCCAAGGAGGTCATGTTTTCATTGCTGTTTGCTGGTCTGTTAGGATTGTGCAAAAACTGCTGAACCGATTTTCTTGAAACCTGGTGGGAAAAGTGGGGTTTATGACTAAGGAAGAACAGATTAACTTTTGGAGCTCACTGGATTGAGGAGGCGGATCTAGAAATAGTTTTTCTTTGTGGGATTGGGATGTTTTCTTGGGTCGTTTTGTGAATAATGTAGATAAGGATACAAATCAGGCATATCACGGGGACTGATATCTATGTGTGTGCAATTTGGTGCATCACGATTGAAGTGAAGGGGACAGTTGGGCTCTGGCGATATACACTGGGTGCCATTTAGCAGGGTTTTTGTTAATTAGCTGTATATTCACATTTAGAGGAGATGTTTACATTACAAATAGCATTACTTTCACGTTTTTTCTTTCACTTCAGGTCGATAAATGGTCTCGTCAAGATTCTAGAATGCCAGAGATCGAGGTAAGTGTTAGGTGTTTTTTGTACTTGCGTGTGCGTGTGCGTGTGCGTGTGTGTGCGTGCGTGCGTGCGTGCGTGCGTGCGTGTGTGTGTGAGAAGGTCATGCAGTTCCTCTGTGGCCTGTTTCCCTCTATGAGCTCCACGTGCTGCTGCTGCTCCTCAGATCTTCGTATCAAAGATGAAGCAGTTCAGGCATAACATTGCTCGTGAGAACCCCCCCAACACTCACACGCGTATAAATACACAAACTGGCGCACCCTGAGTAAACACCAAACCTTCAAATGGTTTCCAGTTACCCACAAGTCTTTGCTCCTTGACCCCGGCTCTTCAAGCCACCATGGTTGCGTGTGTGTCAGCTTGCACGTGTGCAAGTATGTGTGTTTATGTGCTTTATGTTGGCATGTTGTGTGTTGTTGCACCCAAGTAGCATCTGGCTAGCACAAGCAGTGTATGAAAGGTTGGGGTGTGTTTCGAATCGGCTTCGCTCCCCCCCCCCACAGAGTTCAGACCAGGGTGGCGACATGAAAGACAGCGTGCAGCGAGGGGTTAATCGGAAAAACATTCCCACAACTTCTCGCTTAAGTCACTTCACTCGGTTACCCTGAATGTTATTTTAAGCAAATTTGCTAAAAATCAATTGTTGGAATTTCTTGCTTAATTTTTTTTTTTACCTAAAGATAAAAAGTCAAAGTCAGAGTTTAAATTAAAATTTGAAAAAAGGTGAATAAGCATTGATCTTCTTTCACAGGGTGGATCTCTCTGAAGTTCTGGATCTACATTGTTTCGACAGTAAGGACGGAGCAAAGTGAGTCGGTTTCTTCCCATTCTCATGTTCACCAAATGTTTTTATTGAGAACAATTGTCTTTAAGTGTCAAAAACAACCTTCTATTTTAAAGCCTAGTTTCAGCGTTTCCAAAAAATTAAGACAACATATTTTGAGGATGCCTAAAATTGACTGAGACTAAGACATGTGCTGAGGGGGAAATTATAAAGTCATTGCTCTCTGGTGGAAAAATGATGATGATGATGATGTTCAACCTTTGTCATGTAGTTTGTTTATACTTGTGCTGCTCAGAACATCCTGAGGTCCAGGGAACGACTCCTGTGCCAGAGCCCTGCCCATGTTCTAGGCTGCATTACTTTTTTTAATCGCAGTATTTTGGCAATGTTTCCAAATGTCAAATTAGAATTAATAAAAAAGATAATACGTCAATCTCCCCTGTGTAAAATAGGAACGAAATTGGCAAGAGTTAAGCTGAACTAGGTGGGGGACCATTGATCTTTCTTAACACAGACAGTTGAGTTAGTCACAGAGCCGGATCAGTTTCAGTTTGTAAGGCAGAGCCAGCATGGTGGGACAGATGATGTTACACGTCACGCCTCTCATTCTAGAAGACCATCATGCCACGTTCCCATTCTCCACAGATGGGGGAATCAAGAAGAAAATAAATCTTAAAGATGTTGCACTACTCAGACCCCTGACCCCTATATTACCCCTGATTTTCATTGTAAAGTTTTATTTTGGAATATATCAAACATTTAAATGAAATCAATGGAATTTAGTAAAGGTGGTACATTCAACATAGGACTTGTTATCTTATAGTCAAGGCTGAATTTTCATGAGCTGAGACCAGAGTCGAAATTAAAATAGATATTGAGTGAAATGCTGTTTTAAACATTTCTCATGTGGACAACCCCAGATTCCACACAAATAGAAACTACGAGCTGTGTCACAATCTTCCGTCAGTGGTCTGTGTGTCTGCTGCTGGTATCGACTGTACTCGTGTACGGTGTCCATTCTAAAACTTGCCGTGAAGGATCAAGAACTTATTTGGCTGCATCGACGGCCTTTGTTGCTTCCCTGTCTGAACTGTGTACCCAACGGTCTTTGATACTATTGCTCACCGTGTTTCTCTCTAATTAACAGACTCCTTTATTGAGCGTCCCCCTGTTACACCACAGGGTGGTCATCATATTGTGTCCCCTGTAGAATGTCTTTCTCATGAATAGCATCAGTGTTCATCTCTTCATGTGAATGAAGCGGGCCGCGGTGTTAAAGCTCTCTTACATGCCCTCGGTCAGTGTCTCTGCGACCAGCTGCAGAGGATTAGAGCTGTGTGTGTCCACTGACTCCCGAGGAGTCCCCCATGTCCCAACACACAGCTCGTCTTCCCCCTGCCTTTGAGAGTCCGGGCCCCTCCTCCCCTCGAGCCCATGCTGGCTGTTTGAAGCGGCCCCCCGCCGCTCTGCCTGTGTGGCACTAACAGCACACAGGGCTCGAGCTGCTGGACACAACATTTAGCCTCCTTGTGAGGTCTGATGGGGAGAACAAGGGCTGTGGTTTATTTGGGGGTGGTGGTGAGTGTTTTGTAGGGTTTAATTGCCATTTCTAAAGTTTTCACAAGTCCATTCAGAGCTGTGTCATTAAGCACTGATACAGAACACTTTGTGCTGTACTGTGAGAGACACACAGATGAAATGGTACAGTCCAAACTGGTATAATCCACCCATCTTCTGCAGAAAAGACCAAGGACTCAAATACAAATAGTAAAAAAAACATACTTTTGTTCGGACACTGTTCTTTAGACAGTCATTTTCTTTAGCCTTTATTTAAGCCTGAAAGCTTCATTGATGATAAAACTGTGTTTTACAACAGGCAGCAACGACAATGAGATACAAGTAAATAATGTACAATAGGGAAGATATAATGTAAAACAAAAACAGGGTTTAACAAAAAATGTGACCATGACATTAAAAATACAGTTTCTACTATGTAAAATATTATCTGAGACCTAGACGACCTAAATGGAAACTATAGATGTGATTCTAATGAAGACTATGAAATAGCTCGGTAAATGCTGATTTATATTATTTAAGTTATCTTACAATCCATTTTTTGGGGGATCCTTAATCAACTTAAGAGCTGTGTAAAATCCTACAGCCATCGTTCACCAAACCAGAACAATAACTTCTAATGTCAGCCACTAGAACAGAGAGGACACGGAACCAAATTATCGACGTGTTTCTCACAGTATATCACAAAGTGTTCTGTATCAGTGCTTAATGACGCAACTCTAAATGGACTTGTGAAAACTTTAGAGATGGAAATGAAATCCTTGAAAACACTGGGTGTAAAATATGCCACTGTGCAGCTGACAGAAACAAACAAAAGCAGAATATTTAAAAAGTTTTATTTGAGTATTTTTGAATACATTTTGGATGAATGTGATAAATGCAGCATTTTCATCTCTGGAGCCTTTTAAAGTGAAAAATGACTCTGATATATTGAATGAAACTGCAAAAAACTTTCATGGATTTTAATATCTTCTCTCCTTTGAAAGTCTGGCCGAGAAGCTGCGGCTTGTGAAACCGACGAACCCCCATCTCGACAAGGTATTGTCTGTCTGCTCCGAGCTGTTTCACACTTACTCGCTCCCTGCACTTACTCTCTTCAAGTTTTCCTTGTTTTGTTTGCTAATTTATTTCAACACATCATTTCCTACCGACTGCAAAAAAGGGGGGATGCATTCTCCTGGGGCTAAATCTGGGCCTTGCATTCCCCCAGGCTGTGACACCGCAGTGAAAACTCCCTCCCCGCTCTGGGTTTTGTGTTCGAGATCCACTTGAGGCTTTTGATGTTTCCTTGTCGCACTACAAATAGATGCAGTCTCGGGTCATACGTGGCGGCACAGACATTGAATTTCTCTAGACGTCACTGTACTGGCTAGACTGGCCAGAGTCTCGGCTACATATTATGGCTCTGCAGCTGGTGGAATAGATCCACAGGTCATAAAAAGTGGTATAAAGGCTGCATTTCACCAGGTAACTAACAACTGGATGTCAGATATGAACGGGAAAACCTCACGTCTACCATTTTAGAAGAGAGATGCAACTTATTCCCAAAACCAAACATCATTTAAGTCAGGTTCTTTTCCACGCAGATGTGAATTACGAGAAGAAATATTGTCTCCATTTAGTCTCGTTCCATTTCTTTCTTTCTTTCATCTGAGCTGTAGAGCAAATGACCGTTTCCACCAATTAGGCCGCATCTTGTTGGTGCTTTTATAACCATGAACTTTTATCACAGGATGAGGAGAGGGCTGAGGGCTTGTTTGTGTGGGCAAATAACGCCATTGTTGTCTGTTTTCTCCGGGTCCCCCTTTCCCGCATGAAGCTCAGCGTCCCTCAGACCCCCCCGCCCCCTCCTTCCCCCATGTTGCTCTTTTCATGTAAATGAGAATGCTGTTTTTCTGTTGTTATACCAAATGACAAGGAAGTGTGTAACCTTAACACTTCAACACAACCACCCCCCCACCACCACCGCCACCACCACCCCCCAAATATCTGCAAAGTGCCCTTTTAATGCTGTAAGGAAGTATTGGGGAGCTTGTGTGAGTGTGAGTGTGAGAAGTAGAGCGAGGTGCCGTTGCTGGGAGTCGTGGGATTTGACACAGTCATTGACAAAGTCATCAGCCGGGGCGTAAAAAACACGTCTTTTGTTTAATGTTTCATTATGACTATGCTAATTCCTCAAACCCAGATAAATATATGTTAAAAGAAGTGCCATCCGTGTATCTTACCCAGTGGAACTAGGTAGACTTGAACAAGCAGTGAGCTTACAGTATAATTTGAGGTACTTAAATTCACTTGAATACTTTGATTTCATGACTTCTACTCAAATTACTGTTTTTTCGACAGCTACTTGTTACCTTGTTAGTTACTTGTTACTTCTACTAGATAAAAGATCAGTTTGTAAATGATTTCCTGAAGATTAAACTTTAGCCAACAGTCTATTTAATCCATAAACGTATCTCTACCTTGACAACATTGAAGTATAATATTCTGTTAACATACACATAGTGTAAATGAGAAAATCTTACACTTTGGATTGGACATTACCCAGTTCTTTTTTTTGTTTGATACTTTATTACTGTATATACTTTCAAACCTCAGTGCTAACGGAAGGTTCTTGTAACAAAGTTTTTCTACTTGTAATGAAGTACTTTGGAGTAGTTTCGCTACTTTTACATCACATTCACACATTCGGCTTTTTCTTACACTATTGCATTGAAAACAATTTAATTATTTTTCAAAATTCTTCCATGACTTACAGTAAAATTGTGTTTGTGTCGTTTTCAGAGTATTTTAACGGTGACGTTTGAAGTGGCTGGAGATCTCTCTGAGCACCTTTTGAATATTTTTATCCAGGTACACACACTCTGCATCATTCAGCTCACCCGCTGCCTTTACTGCTTTGCAAAGTAAACACCCACTTTCTTGTGTTTCAGGAGCTCTTATGGGAAAAGATGTTCAAAAACAAAGAGGGGCAACCCATGACCGTCATCCGGTTAAAGGTACATTAGAGAACAGTATGCACCCCGGTGTTGGCAGTGATCAATAACAGCCGCTGTATTATCCGTATTAAGCGGCTCCAGATTCTTCATTCAGTGCGGGTTAATGTGTCACTCGTGACTTGTGACTTGTGTGTTTTCAGGGCATAGTATCATTTGCAGCTAACGCCCACCAAGTGATGCTGCAGGGGGTCCACGAGCTGTACGAGCTGAATGACACTCCACAGCTTTGGGAGGAGAACCTGCGGATCAACCGACTGGTCTTCATAGGTGAAGACACACACACTTCTTTCACATGTTTATCTTTACATAATTATTAAACCACCTCTGTAAAGGCGGCCAATTCAATGAGTTTCATCACACTGGCAGAAAGTTGACAATAAAGTTGTTCAATGCTAATGTTCACCTATTGTTTGTCGTTCATTAACATTAATTCATATCTTCAAAGTTTAGTAGTTTTAGTATGAATTGTCACTTGAAGTTCTTTGCTGTAATTCTACATCAGAGTTTTGAGAATCTTTAACTTACTGATTTATTATTTCCTTCCATAAAAGTCTGCAGAAAATGCAAAAATATGAATTTTGTCCTCAACCACCATATCTGTGTTTGTCATCATACTCAGGTACAGTGAAATTGAAAATTCTTCTTTGCAGGTAGGAACCTGGATAAGGAGGTT
This sequence comes from Limanda limanda, assembly GCF_963576545.1. Classification (NCBI taxonomy): domain Eukaryota; kingdom Metazoa; phylum Chordata; class Actinopteri; order Pleuronectiformes; family Pleuronectidae; genus Limanda; species Limanda limanda. The sequence goes on along the minus strand of NC_083640.1, from coordinate 18,357,221 downwards.
CTGCTGGAACAGTTCATTTCCAGAGTGATGCAGGAGTCATAGAGAAATTCGCTTGAAGATCTTTTTTCTCCTCTTCATGTAAAAAACTGCTGAGTCAGGAGCAGAAGCTGTGTCTCTGCTCGTCCATGGATCTGGAACAGTGTGTTTCAGATGTTATTTCCTTTCCTTCATGAGGGTGAGGTGCGTCAGAGGATGGTTGTGCTGTATAGTGGTCAAGACGGTAGTTTTACCAGGTTTAAAAGCTGCAGTGTGTGTGTTTTGCTTTGGTTTATGAGTTAAATACTGCGTGATGTGCTTCACACCCTGGAAACTTACCAAATATGCCCCCCCCCCTCCCCCAAAATAAAACAAATAAATAAGAATGTGTGTATTCACTAAAGATACCATAAAAATCTAGAAATGTAATCAATATGCTGCATTTTAATAATGACGGCCTTGTAAAATCTGCAATATGCAAAGGATAGAGCCCCAGTAGTGATGCACTTACTGTTTAAAATCTGGTACAAGTCTGTATTTTGTAAATGAGACTCGCTCGTGTTTCTGGCTTTTATCATCCTGTATTTTTAAATTATTCAAAATAAATCTTTTTTCTGAAGATGCTGATGTCATTTTTCTGATATATGTTAAGGTTTTACTTTTACATTTTTAACATCGGGAACATTTGTACGTAGTTCACAATAGCAAACTATTAATATAACAACTACGTGCTCAAGTGGTAAAGTCACAAGATACTCAACAAAGTGTGAAAAGAGCATTAACATTTTAGCTTTCAGTGTTTTGAAACGCATACAAAGACTTTTCAAAGTTTGCATGCAGTGAACAGACCATGATCAGAACAGTGTGTTTGTAAAACAAAGTTTCCTTAATAACATTATTACAATGTGTCAGCACCACACAAACGTGTATAGTTTTGAGATCTAATCTAAGTGTTTGCCCTTTTTATTTATTCAGCTTTCTACAGTGGAACAGTTCCGTTTTTACTGTTTTGTATAAATCTTAAATTAAAAACTATATTTTTACTTCACCCCAATGCAAACGAAATATTTTCTTTTTTTTAATTGTTTTTATTTGCTTTATCTGCCCCCCTTTATCTGTTGCATTGACTCACTGTGTGGTGCAGTCTTCTGGTCTGCAGCTTCGTTTAAAATGTGCTTTTTTGCCAAATTACAACAATTATATCTTCTGGGATTTGCTGTTAATGCTTTCAAAGGCACAGTCATGAGAGAACCATGCCACACACAAACACACACACACACACACTCACACAAACACACACAGTAGGCCCGGTCAGGTGAGGAAATAGGTGGAGTTTTTCCCAACTCGGTCATTTGCAATGGAGATGGTTTAGCAGCACGGCTTTGGCACATATCCGCTGTTGAACCGGTTTGCTTTGAGGATGACTCCGCTGCTTATTCACGCCGGTCGTAAAGCGGAGCTGAGCCCTGTGGCCCTGAACGCACCGAGCAGCTGAGCCGTTTCCTTCTCGATTCTGATGCTGATGGTCTCGTTAAGACCACCATTGCCTCCTTTCTTCTCGAGCCGCGGGGAGCCCCACCACGGCCATTTTCATGGTCACATCACCCGCGGGCATCCAGAGGTGGCAAACTAAACGAACCCGCGGGGGTTCCGAGGGGGGCCACCTGGTTTCTTATCACGAGTTAGGCGTGGTGTTAAAAAAATCCCGAGAGCATCCCACCTCCGACTGTGCTGCTGTGGGATTTGTAATATCAAATGATTAGAGAGGACAGGCACAGCAGTGTCCTCACAACTTCCCCAAACCCAGAGAGCACAAACCAGAGTCAAAGCAAAAAGGGATTTTCCAAAGTATTTCAACGTGCGTAAAAAGCGCGTCCAGAGGTTTAGAGTCTGTGAAGCTGCTGTGATTATCCTCCTTTTAAATTGGATATATATTGTCTGCTCTTTAGTATCAGCTCATAATTCAAATAAATCCCACATGTGCCACATGACAAGATAAATCACTCCTGAAACTGGTCTGTCTCTGCATGAATGGGCCCTGCGCACTTCAGCTCCCTCCCCACCTGTACTCTGGTTTCCTGCTCCCCGCTGTGAGGGGCCTCTCTGATAGGTCCACAGGGTTAAAGGGACTGGCCTGCTGGGCTGCAGCCTCTCAACATATAAAGCCAACCAGCTCTCACTATCACAGTAAACAGCCGCCACACCAGGCTCAAGAGGAACCACGCAGCAGATGCGCTTTTACGCACGACTAGGTGCTTTTGGTTTTTACGCACGGTGAGCCATTGGTGCCTCATTTGGCACAGCAGAGTTTCTACGCGTTCTGACCGCTCCACGTGTGACCATGACTCTCTCCAGTGAGTTTGAAGCCTCTCAACACGCCGCCTTGCCCACAGAGGAGGATGAGATTGACATCGTGGGCGAGGATCAGCCAACCCACGGACGCTTATATGGAAACGAGTGCTCCACGGACGCGGGCTCCTCAGCAGAATCCGGTGCTGAATGTGACTCCTCAGAGCCGGACTCGTCTGGGGAGGGTGAGAACAGCTTCTACCCAGACGCACAGCCGTCCAGGAAAGCCCAGAGCAGCTCGGTGAAGCCTCCCTACTCCTACATCGCCCTCATCACCATGGCCATCCTGCAGAGCCCGCTGAAGAAGCTGACGCTCAGTGGCATCTGCGACTTCATCAGCAACAAGTTCCCCTACTACAGGGACAAGTTCCCCGCCTGGCAGAACTCCATCCGGCACAACCTCTCCCTCAACGACTGCTTCATCAAGATCCCGAGGGAGCCTGGCAACCCGGGCAAAGGCAACTACTGGTCCCTGGACCCGGCTTCCGAGGACATGTTCGACAACGGCAGCTTCCTGCGGCGGAGGAAGCGCTTCAAGAGGAACCAGCCCGAGTTTGGCAAAGATGGACTTATGTTTTACTCCAGCATGAACTTCCAGCGACCGTATGGGCAGCCGTACTATGTGCAGGGCCAGGTGAGCCCCCCACCCACCGCTCCTCTCCGGTACATGCCCCTGCAGGAGGGCATCATGATGCCTCCCTCCAACTATCACCTCCTGCCACAGACTCTGAACAACCCAGGGAAGTGCGGTGGTGCCAAAGACTTCAGAGTGTGCGCGTCAGAGCTCAGTGAGCCGAAGTCGGGCCCGCAGGCCAAGTGCTCCTTCAGCATCGACAGCATCATCAGCAAACCCTCTCCCTTCGCCTCTCAGAACCCGAACCCACAGCAGGGCCCGCACAGCGTGTACGGTCACCTCATGTCGGGACCCTCATGTCTGGTGCCGACCCTCCTGCAGCCCCCCAGGACTCCTTTCTGCCCTCCTGCCATGCTGAGCACCGCCGCGTTGATCAACGAGCAGCTCAGACTCTCCTACCCTCGCTGCTGAACACTGAACTGGGCCTGTACGTGTTTCTTAAAGAAATGTTTTAATTGCATGATATTTATGTGAGTTGACATTCAAAGTTATAAAAGAAGAAGTGAGTGTAAATAAGATGAGTGGTAATATATTTGTGAATCTCGCTGCAGTGGAAATCCTTGTTGATGAACGTGTGTTTTTTATTTGTTATTAAGGTGTAAAAATAAATGTCTTGAAAAATACCTGCATACTTTCTGTTTTAATGTCTCCAACAAAACTGTGCAGTTTGGGTGCATGTATAACAAAAACAACAACAACAACAGTAATGATAATCCTGTCGATTTAGATCCAATAACAGAGACAACAAAACTTAATTAAAAACTACTTTTCCCAACCAATAAATGCTGATGTCTTCATATAAAGGTGCCAGCTTTCTTATTGATACATACATTAAAGTAGTCATTTAGTCTGTTATAAGATTGCTCTCTTTTCAAAATAAAATTCAATTTATCAATTTGAGCTTTTTAACATTAATAAAATCTGGATGTGATAAAGAAGCAAATCAATTTGTGCTGTTTCAGTTTCTAAATGTTAATAATTTGAAATAAGTCTCCAAACCGTTAATTGTGACAAAATATGATCTCTTGTTAATATAAATAATATGTTTATTACAGTTTCATTGTATTTCAATCTCATGATTATTTTATTGAGATATTTCAGAAAAAATATCCAAACATGTTCTCATTCATTATTTAGGATCTATCTTTCGAGGGATAAAACATTGAGGCTCTTCTTGAATCTACCAAAAAAAAGTTCAGTTCTGTCTTTCGGCCTCAAGGTTGCGCTGTTCACCAACAGACTGGAGCAGACGTGATGCTGATCGGATGCTGACCTCGTCTTCTTCATGCTGTGAGATAACAAACTACAAACTGCAATGTCATTGTTTCAAATCTTTAACAATTTATCACATAAATCAAATACATAGTTTGTGCAGGAGAGAATGAGTCTTAGAAACGATCCTGGCTGAACTCTCTCTCTGTGTCGTTCCTCACTTTTAAACTCCAGTGACTGGCTCCACATACTGGGCAGTGGGGACGGCCCAGATAGAGCCAGTGTCCGGTTGCAGACTGAAACAATTCCCCTCGACCATCAGTCAGGGGTCTATTTCTGTCCCGAGGCTCAGCTGATTGTGGGCCTGGACGATTCTGACCCTCCCTGATTTTTTTCCCCTCACTCAGTTGTTCAGGCTTATTAGGAAGAAGAGGGAGTTGTCCAAAGCGCAGAGGAGAGGGCTGGCTGTGCGTAAAGTTTGGCACAGAGTGATGCAGCTCTCCGGGTTGTCCAAGTGAGAACATCTGACTTTTCTTCAACGCCTTTCCATCCCTGTGTGGAGCTGCTGTCACTTCGCGCTCTCTCTCTCTCTCTCTCCACCACTGTGAGTCTCCAGCCCCCAACTTCAGCTTGTTTTTGATCGGCGTCCTCCGGCTGGCTCCCGACGAGGAGGATGGAGACGAGCCCCATCCCGGTGGTGACGGTCCAAACCGCCCCCTTCGACGACCAGCGGCCCGGCACCAGCGGGCTGCGGAGGAAGACGGCCGTGTTCGAGGGCAAGAAGAACTACCTGCAGAACTACATCCAGAGCCTGCTGTCCTCCATCGACCTGCGGGACCGACAGGGCTGCACCATGGTGGTGGGCAGCGACGGCCGCTACTTCAGCCGAGCTGCCATCGAGGTGATCGTGCAGATGGCAGCTGCTAACGGGGTAAGAGGGGAGGGGGTGTGCCCGCGGAGGGGCTGTCACAGGCCTTCATTTGTGTTAGTGTGTCCTTCATCAACTCCTGCTCACTGCCAGACAACACACTCTTCCGTTATTCTATTCTACTCCATTCAAATAACGTTCTCTATCCATTAGCACCTTAAAACCCTACAGGTATATCACAACAAAATACACACCATCCACGGCAATCAGTGATAAAAGCTTTCAACTGTAAGAGTAATAGATAAACAATAAATTGTGTAAAAATCAATAGATCACCTGTTTTTGATGGATGGGAATAAAGGCTTATATCCTAAACATGCCAAAAGAACCTTTAATCTGGATGAAAAAATGTAACATATGACAATAATTTGTGGTGGAAACCCAATTATCAAACTCCAGGAAAGTGATGAAGCAAAGTAAGTTGCGTCATTGCTTAAATGATCCTGCCACAAGGATATTTATCAAAGTTCTCTCAATGGAAGGATCACATTTTGGTTTCAGGATGTCCTGTATTTGCTCTGTTGTGGCTCCCATCATGGGAGGACACCTATTGCAAGATGAATCTAAAGGGAGACCAGAGGAATACCAGGGTCTCCCCTCAATCTTTACCTTTTAAGGGCAGTTCTTAAATTTGTCAAATGAAACACAGAGAAGGGAAGAAATCCCTCTTGGAATAAAACGATCACATTTTATTGACCCTGTTCAGAACTGCGGATTAACTGCCAGCCTGTATGAGGTGGGCAATTCTACAAACAAATTGTAAATGGTCTTTATTTGCATTATGCTTTACAGTAGAGTTTTGCTGTTTGCCCTTTCATTCAGAGCATCTATGTACATCACTCACAGTCTGCCAGGACAGAGGTTCAGGGTTCTGAACCCTTTGGCATGCAGTCTGTGATCAAACCACATGACCCTTGTACTGGTGGTGGACCACCCGCTCTATCTCCTGAGCCACAGCCGGCCTACAAGTGTGAATGCACCAGAGAGGCCGGCACCTTGTGAAGAAATGTCACAAGAGGACCTTGCTCTGTATTCAGGGGCCACAAGCAAAACTAGGTAGGGGAGCACTGTAACCTATAGGTAGAGTGATTGAGAGACTGTTTAATTGTAGATGTCTCCAATCCTTCCTATTAGAACTTGTCACCCATCCAAAAAGTGAGTGAAGTCAAAGTGTCAGCTGCAGATAAATGAAAATAGGAAGTCGGGAGTGAGAGACACAGAGAGGAGGGAAAATCCCCGCAGCTCATTTAAAACGCTTGCTCCGAGATCCCTGTGATTGGTTTGGACAGGTTCCAAAGGAAAATCTGAAGGGAATATAATTTGTTTTTTGAGATCGCTCCGCTTTTCTGCTGGCCCAGCCAAATGTCTCTTGACGTGGGTCTTATCGGCAGTTCCATCCATCCTGCTCTTTTTTCCTGCCGACGTGTGCCCCCTCCCCTCCCTGTTCCATCTGTCCTCGGCCAAACTGCCTGCTCTGGGGATCCCCTGTTTCATGGCACTGAACCAAAAGTCAGAATAGGGGGGAAACGGTGCAGATAACCTCTCCCAGTAATCTGATTGATTCTTCTTTCAGTCCTGCAACATGCCTGAAGGATAATACACTGACGTAACTAGAATGCATTCCTCTCCTGTGAGCCACACTTTCATTTAATATAGCTGACATCCAGGGGCATTATGGGATGCCGGTGGTGTTACCACTTTAAAAGTAGCATATAGTTTATAAATGGAGAGTGCAGCTCTAGTGGGGCACCCTCGTGGGGGGGGGGGCAATTTGCTTTTTAAAGCAGGACGTCAATTAGTCACCTGCAGAGTGACAAGATGGTTTGGGCTGGTGATGCTTTGGGATCAAATTATTTGATTCTAAAAAATAAAAAGCGGATATTTTTCCCATAGATGGTCACTTTTTTACATGTTTTTTATATTAACACATTATTTGACAAACAACCAACCCCTGAAGATAGTGGAGACTTAATCTTTCAACTAAAAAGACAGTTTGAGCACATCTGAAAACATTATTACAACACCCTGGGATGATGTGTAAACTCTCTGATATCATTGCTGTGCAGATTGGTCGTCTGGTGATCGGCCACAGCGGCCTCCTGTCCACCCCAGCTGTTTCCTGCATCATCAGGAAGATCAAGGCCATTGGTGGGATCATCCTCACAGCCAGTCACAACCCCGGTGGCCCCGCTGGAGACTTTGGCATCAAGTTCAATGTAGCAAACGGAGGTGAGATAGGATTTATTTTCTCCATTTGGTTAAAAAAAAAATCAATATGTGACTGTAGAGTTTACAAATATCTTTCCTTTGCTGGCAGGTCCGTCCCCGGACACGGTGATGGACAGGATCCACCAGGTGAGTCGGACACTGGAGGAGTACGCCATCTGCCCCGATCTCCGCATTGACCTCTCCAGGCTCGGGAGGCAAGAGTTTGACCTGGAGAACAAGTTCAAACCTTTCAGAGGTAACTTACTCACTCATTCAGTTTCACCAACAAACCCCTTGGCATCCAGCTCTAAGCTCTTCTCTGTGTTTCCAGTGGAGATTGTGGACTCGGTCGAGGTGTATCTACAGCTGCTGAGGAACATCTTCGACTTCACGGCCATTAAAAGTCTCCTCACGGGACCAGAGCAGCCAAAGATACACATAGATGCAATGAATGGAGGTGAGACAGTTAATCGTCCCATCATTTCACCTCTGGGCTGTTGTTATTTATTATTTGGTCAACGCCTCCTCTCGTGTTGCAGTGATGGGCCCCTATGTGCGTAGGATCCTGTGTGATGAGTTGGGGGCCCCTGCCAACTCAGCGGTGAACTGTGTCCCTCTGGAGGACTTTGGCGGCTGCCCCCCCGAGCCCAACCTGACGTACGCCACCACTCTGGTCGATGCCATGAAAGGAGGCGAGGTCGGCTTCGGAGCTGCGTTCGATGCCGATGGGGTGAGACACCTGCACTTCACCTGTGTGATGCTCACAAGTGATTTTATATTACAGTGACTGTTTCACTTCAACCCACAGAAATTGAACTGCTATTTGAGTTTTAAGTTTTTAGTTTTAATGTATTGTCTTTCCATCTGTTTGTCTGATTTTATGTTGTACTGGTGAGCCAAAGGGCATTTACCGCCCTTGGTGGACAATACAGTTCTATTCATTCATTCATTCATTCATTGTCATCTCACCCATCACCTCTATTGGTACTACTGTTGCTTTAAAAACTTTCTACAAATCCCATTGCGTCCCATCAACTTTGACTTATGTTGTCAAAACTATAAAGACTAAATCCAAGTAATTCAGACTACGCCCATTGATACCAGAGAGAGATCTTTTTATTTTTAATTGTTTTTTGTTTGTTCATTGATAACAGGAAGAAAAGCAATGAGAGCTAAATAATACTTTAACCATGGTCAAACCAGCAGCTCACTTTTTCCACACTGTCATCCAATAGTCATTTTGACTGCTCACACACACACACACACACACACACACACACACCCTTTGCTAAGTAAATTAGCGCAGCATCAGGAGACTTATGTAATTTCTGCTCGGTTTCTCCCACAAGGATCAGTATCCTCCCAGTCATTAGTGCCAGTGGTTAAAATCGTACAGGGCGAATGTGTCTGTTACATTATACTGTCACTGAAAAAGGAACTCACAGTTAACTATGGCTCATACTGTCCCATGTTTAACCACTGACAGTGACATGAAGAGATTTGCAAGCATAATGTATTAATACAATTCATATAATGTACATTATACATGTTTTTAGGTATAACTCTTTTGTATTTGCTAATCGTTATAGTTTACCTTAAAGGATAGGAATGGTGTTATTCTATATTTGTCCTACTGTCAACTACTATTTAGTCTTAAAGTCTCTGTTCATATTATTCCATGTTTAGGACCGGTACATGATCCTCGGAGAGAACGGCTTCTTTGTAAACCCGGCTGATTCAGTGGCCATCATGGCTGCCAACCTCGCCGCCATCCCTTACTTCAGACAGCATGGTGTCAAAGGCCTTGCCAGGAGTATGGCCACCAGCACCGCCCTTGATAGGTACAACACACACAAACACTATTAGACTATGAGATCACATGCACGTACACACACGCACACATTTACTCACCGACTATAAATATTGTGTGTTATGTAAAACCAGAGCTGAGCGGAGGGTGCTGAGTGAGAGGATGTGTGCACAGCTAAAGTTATCCTCACTGACATTGTTCCAGACGGAGGGATCCCTGTCACTGCCCCCCCGCTGAGGCTTCAACAGAATGCTCCTCGAGGGTAGCAGACGTTAGACACAACCAGGGAACCAGAGATCGAGTAGTTCAGACTATAGTATTTGTATATATAGTATATGTATGCGGTGCACAGCAAGTTGAGTTAGATCCAAAATTTTCAGATTTGTTGTTTTGTCCATTAAACATCTCTATATCAATACACGTTGCATAAAGAATCACTGAAATTTAACATTAAATTATTTATGATTTAAGTAAATAGAAAAGACTTCATAGAGCGTATCACCGGCAAACTAAGATAACTATTCAAACCAACTCCTTTTGACCTCTTTATCAGCGTTGAAATACTTTTATCACTTTTATACAGACGGAATAATGAAGAAAATGGGATTGTAACTATTTGACTTAATTTTGAGGGAAAATATGAATTGTTTCTTCATTAACACATTCCCTTGTCTACCTCATTCTAACTCTCTGCTGCTGTAACAAGAGAATTTTACTGCCATTGGATTCATTTCAAGTTTAATCAGGTTTATGATTAGGAAACTAAGACTCCAGTGGTATGTCTGTGATCCAGAATAGCTAAGTGTAAATGTATATGTATGACCATCTGTCTTTGTGTGCACATGCTTGAATGTGTTAGTGTGTTAACGCTGGAGGATAATAAGGAAGTGACATCACTAATCGTAGCTCTCTGGGCGTCTCAGTTTCAAGGAAAAAATTAGGCTTCGAAATGTGAAATGAGATGTTACATCACAGAGTTATTGGTCATCTCTGTCAGTGTAGAGACACTCCCTCACTCCGGCGTACACACACACACACACACACACACACTGAGACACACAGACTCACATTTGGATTGGAAACTGTGTGGTGTTGCGCTGCTCGTTGCCTAAAGCTGCATTTTATGATGTTGAACTCACCCCCATAACTGGCGCACCTCCCTGAGTACACACACACACACACACACACACACACACACACACACACACACACACACACACACACACACACACACACAAGGCCTTTTCATCAGTTCCTACTAAGCTAAGTGCCTCCTTCATCTCTCTGTCTATTTTCTAAGCTTTTTTCCTTTCAGTATTGACAACAGCATATATTTCCAGGAAGCTCTCACTTGCTTTTGCAATCTGCCGACGAGTAGAAAAACCCAGTTTGATGTCTATTTCAGATTATACCTGAAACACAGATAGTATCGTGCTCAAAAATAAGTTTTTCCCCTGTTAACCCAATTTAATTTTAAGTATATAGAAATAGACTTCATACAGCGTATCATCTGCAAACTAAGATAACTATTCTTTATCAGCATTTACATACTTGTATCACTTCACAAGCATTGGATTGTAACTATTTGACTTAATTAATGTTAATTTTGAGGGAAAACAAAAATAGGGAAAACAAAAATAAGTTTTTCCCCTGTTAACCCAATTTAACCAGCGAACCCTCGGGTCAGCACATCGATCTGGACAGGACTCACTGATAATGATTGACGCTGCAGGACGAGGTCACTTTGTCTTACACGACATGTCCGTGTCTGCAGGCCTAACATCCATATCTGCAATATGTTAGCACGGTTTCTAGGAAGCCTTGAAGTACTCAGTCGTGTGGTGTTGGATCCTGGAGTCGGCCAAAGTGTCTGCCTTTTTTAGTAGAGTGAGTTGTTAGAGTGTGTGTGTGTGTGTGTGCTCAGTGTTTCGACTGAGCCGTCCTCCCAACTGTGTGTTTATGCATAGTGATGCAATCTGTGTTATAAACGCCTTGATGAATGTGCTGGTGTGTGTACTGTATGTAGCTGCGTATCCAGGAGGAATATGAGAAAAGTGAATTTGTCCTCAGATGTACACGGGGATGTTTTGTTTTGATTTGGATTGAGACGGACAGGAGGCCGGAGATCTGCTGTACCTGTGAAATCTCTCATTCTGGAGAGGATTGAGGATTTCTGTGTCTGTGCATCAGTTGCTTGAGTGAAAAAAGCGATGGATGATGCAAAGAGGGCGGGGGGGCAGAGGAAGAGAAAGCGGGAGGGAAAGTTTGGTAAAGGAAACATCTGCCGAGGACTGAGCCACCGATGTGTTACCCCGATGAAGTCAGATTTCTAATCGTGAATCATTGTCTAACTAGTTGAAATATATATATATTCTTTTTAACTCCAGTTTCATAATGAACCCAAAACATTTATTTTTACACTTCTGTGTCCATATGCATGATTTTTTACACAAACGCAACACTTCTAAGTGATTCCTTTTTCTTTCCAATGGGTGATTGGATTTTTAACACACTTTGTCTAATGTACCCGCCCAGCCCAATCAGAAAGGAAGATTAAAATGAGTTTGCATTCATACTGCAACCAATTTCAATCATTTATCCTTTAATTTTAACGTTTTATTTAAACACAGAGTCCTAATCACCTCACATTACAACATACACTAACTGCAGAAATGCACCCTGTGGTTCATGTATCCCTGTTTTGGATTCTTATAGAACTGCAATGGAACCATACCTTGTTCTTCAGTTCACGTCTAAAATATTTTAAAATAAGATACATTTTTTAAACACTACTAAGAAAAACTGCAAAATGCTGTCACCAGGTTGAAATACTTTGTTATCTGCCAGTATTTTGACAGGAGAAAAGACAGAGGAGGTGGCCAAGTTAAACACTGACCTTACAGGCACACTTTTCCACTTCATATAATATTATTACACAATAAATATTTTCTTGAGGCAGCTTTGGAAACTGTTTTGAACCGATGTCAGCCTTGATACCGATTCTACAAAACACAATACAGCTATGACCATTTACAGAAATCAAGTATTTTGAGCGTTGGCCAGTAAAGCGACACCTTCAATCTATTAAATTAGTGTTGTCCAGTGTGCGTTTGTGGTTCAGGTCAAGAGGAACTCACATTTCAATCCTAAGTAAAGATCCAGCAGTGCTGCGCTTTCTGTCTGGATGCCAGTGTAAAGCTCTTCAAGTCCAGGCTGCGCTCAGAGGGGGAGGTGGGGAGGGAGGGCACTGGATGCTATGTTTGGTAAAATATCAAGTCAAGGCCAAAAGAGAGAAGTATCACAGCTTCACAGATAAAGAAAATCCTCATTGCCCACTGTACTCAGAGAGAAGAAGACAGAGAGAGACATGGAAGGAGATATCTGATGAGTCTATGCATGCGTGTGATGAGGATGATGGAAGGCTGACAAGTCACGAAATCTCTGTCTTCACCTTAAGGTGGCAAAGCATCCAAATCATTCTTAAGACAAACCTTAACTCTCTTCACATGATCTTACAGGCAGGACGAGTGTTGTAGAAAACCTTTTTCACACAGTGGCCTCAGTTTCTGGTCGAGTTTTGTTGGATCCTTGAAAAAACAGTGATTTATCTGAGAGTGCTTGACAAATGAGATCAATTCAATACATCAGGCATTTTAAAAGATTATATATGTGTAAGTAAAAGCCTGATTGTAAAGTAAAACAAACATATTGATCGACAGAACAGCTTTAAAAAAACATTTTTGGAATTTTCTTAGCCTCACCTCATAATTGATTTGACTCAAAGTGTTCAGGATAATCTAATATTTAAAAAAATGTCAGAGCGTCACACCAGCGTAAGTGTTAGATTGTTTTAAAAATCCTTATTAGAATCATTTAATTGTTAAATTTAAAGTGATATGATTAAACTAAACATCCTTTAAACAATTCTTTTGTTTTGGCTTTATTACGATGAGCTAAGAATATCTTTACGACATTAAATATCTGTTCATTTTGATTGTCTTCGATTCCAAAATGTCAGGATGGTTTATTTGTTTAGTTTTGTTTAGGGGTGCAACGATTAGTCGACGTCGTCGACAAAAATCGATGACCAAAATAGTCGGTGACGAATTTACTAGTCGATGACTCGTTGGTGACGTCATAGCGCGTGTTTCTCGTGCCGCGCAGCGGAACTAAACGTCGTTTTACCGGAGGTGCTGATGAAAGCAGCTGAGGAGTGAGCCATCTCGCTCCCTTCTTATCTCTGAAAGTCGCGCATGTGCAATAGCGACAAAACACGGTCCAATGTCGGCGTCCGCTGCCGCGCGCAGTCGCGCACCAGGAAGTAAAAAGTTCGGGAGAACTTCACCCGTAACATGGCCCGATAAAAACTACCTGCAGTATCTGCACAGCGGACCTGCTCTCCAGGGCAGCAGGACACGCGCATTTGAGGAGGAGGCACGTGTGACTTCGTAACGGAGACGATGCGGACTCGCCTCTGTCAGATGTTATATATAAACATAATATATAAGTTATATATACACGTATATACCTGCGCGCAGGATTCTAGCATCCATTACAAAAATATGGTTTAAACTTTTTATTAACTAGTTTAAAAGCGAAATATTATCCTATTGCCTGACAAACGTCTTGTTTTAATCAAAATGATTTAGTCTGAAGAAGACTGTAGTTTCGTTTGTTGATGTTTTTATTAATGTTATTTTCCCTGTCCTTTTTTGTTAACACGAAAAATAGATACTTGAATTTTAATTTATTTTTAGTACCAGCACTTGGCCTGTTCTTGGTTCACAGTAAAAAGGGAAACTTTAATTTAAATTAATATTTTTTATTAGCACTTTGCCTGTCCTTGGTTTTAAATGAACAAAAACTTGATTTTTCTTTGCTTTTGTGTCAACAGTACCCTTATATGCAGCAAAGTTTATTAAAAGACATTTTTGTTAATGAAGTCACAATCTTTATTGCCTTTATTTTCAGTCATCACATGCCTTGAACAACCTCAAGCTAAATTTAAAAGCTGCTTGCTAAATAATAGCAATTGAGAATTTGTGTCATTCATAATCCGATTAGTCGATTAATCGTTTCAATAATTGGTGACTAATCGACTATCAGAATAGTCGTTAGTTGCAGCCCTAGTTTTGTTCTGGCTGCTTCTCTCTTTTTTTGTACCTTTTCTTTTTCTAAACAATGGTGTCTTACAAGCCTGTTTTATGCTGGACACATGTCTGCATGAGACGATAATAAAAATCAACCAAATCCTTCAAAGACAGGATATTGAAATGGGATCATTAACTGGCCCATTTAATGACAGTATTGAGGGACTGATTAGTAACAATTTTAAAAAGTCCATGTATTCTCCGATGGCACATGTGACTTATTTAATAAAAAAAATATGTCATTTTATTATCTTCAGCTCTCTTTAGCCAAATTCTGTCCTCAACCAGCGTGAGAAAATCGACATCTATAGAGTAGAGCTATGTAGCTGAGAGGTCACACCTACACGCAGGGGATTACAGCCCTAAATAGAAATCTTCCAAGTCCATCCCTCGTGTCTTTAGTGATATTCATCTGCCAAAATATTTCTGTCGAGAGCAAGGCCTGTGTAGAGGGAGGCAGCATCCACTGAGTCTGCCTGGCCTCAGACAGCACAACAGGATTTGAATATGCATGTGTTTGAAAAGCCTAAATACTCTAAACTCTGTGAATGAAACTAATTCTTATCTTTGCGTGTGTATCTTTTCTATCTTTCTATTCCAACACCTCTTGAGTCTTCAGTTGTCTGAACTTCAAACTGTTGTTTTGTTTGACAAAGGTCCATATCATTTATCTAAGTGTGGAAAAGTCTCCGCTGAACTTGCCCGCTGCCAGCTGCAGAGTTTGAGCCGAGCTGGTGCAATCTCACAATCTCAATATTGTTCCAGTGTTAACAACAATTCAATCCCAACGCTTTTCGGCACATTGTTTGAAAGTGGAGCGCTGGCAGGGTCAGGTTCACTGCTTGTGTTGGCTGCGGACGTGCCATCGAAAACGTCAAATGCTCGTCAGAGGGCCAGAGTTCCTTTTCTTTTTTTTTATTTGAGGAATTCCAGGCTTTCTGTTCCAGCTCTCGTTTCCCCCCAGGAGAACGAAGCTGGTTTACTCTTATTTGGTAATTTATCCCGTCCTCATGTAAACAACTGCACTGGGCACTGTGTGGGGTTTATTTATGTGCATGATGACTGTGTGGACGTGTGCACCACCAGTTCAAAACCATATATTGTGCTCTGAATTCCCACAGCATTCCACAGTAAAGGCGTCTGAGATTGATGTTCCCACATCTCTTGTTTCTGTTTTGTTGGGTTGAATATTATGTCGACACTTTCCGAGTGGTGTCCTGGGAATTGGGTTTTTTCTCCATTTTGTGGTGTTTACTGGGGGGATGTGGTTGAGGAGTGATCTGTGGGGAATCACAAGAATTGTGTGGAACTGAACATCTACACGATACAAAGTCCCTGCACCCCCTCCTCCTGTATCATCTGCTACACAAGATCCATGGATTTTCTCATATCATAATATTTCATAATTTGTAACCTAATCTAAAATATTTTACGGTACTATGATTCTAATAAATATTATGTTTTAGTACACAACTCCCTCCTGGCTCTGGGGGAAGAGCGAGTCTTCTTAATCGCTCTGTTCCCCAGCCACTAAATTTGACTGGAATTTAACCGCCGCTAAAAACGATGCTATTAGATCATTGAACCATAACAGTAAAGTAATTTCATAATTTAAACCTGTGACGTCCTCAATCACTGTCGATTGCCTAGTCATATTTGTAATGTTGAGCTGATAACGAGATTCCAAATCGTGGACGGTAGACAGTCGACTCCTGAGGGTTAAAGGAAATGTTCTCCTCCCGTCCGCTTTAATAAACTCACCGTGTGCATGCTGCTGTAGAATGTAAACTCCTTCTTCATGTAGTTAAACTCTTCGGTTTCCACAAACATCTCCAAGACGTGACCTCAGTGTCCTTAATGAAAGCTGTGAACTCGTTCATGAGGCGGTGACACTTGTGCTATTGGCTGACTCGTGATGGGACTGACAGTTGGTTTCCACGGTAACCCATTTAGTTAGGAGCAACAGGAAGAAACCCCATGAACGTGTTTCAAATTTTTTGTTGAAGTACTTGAGGGGGGGTGCACTGGCTCTATGTCGAAGTGCTCAGAACCAAGATCGTATTATCTTAATTTTTGGCAGATTTTGATGCTATTCAACATAGTGGGGTTTTTTTCATCTTATTTCCATTTTAGTCCAGATGTGCCGACCCTCTTCTAAAAATACACCCTCTTATAATGATATTACGGTAATTCCATTGTGTGCAGTCGTATTTCTCTGTAAAGTTGGACACAAAGTTCTTTCTGCACCTTTTCACCCTCACCGGGATCTCAACACACACACACACGTGCGCACTCACACATGCACTCCCTGTCCTCCTCTCCCTCCGTGGCCCAGGTTCAAAGCAAACATCAGCTAAAAGGTTAACTCACTTTGTTCTCACTGCCTTCACCTTATTAAATTATGGGATGAGCTGTTGGCAGATCTCGCTCGTCGCACAGCATTTGGTTTGCTTTATTTCAAAGGTCAGCGGATTGTTTGTAAGCTTGTATCAGAACTGGGGAAAGGATATTAAAGTGGGATAAATACAGTGTTTGTTGGGAGCAAAAAAGTCAACAGCCCCTTTCAGCAGCTTTGTTTTTTGTCTCTCTCTTTCTCCCTGCCTGTTTTTTTCAGGGTAGCCAAGGCCTTGAAACTGGCGCTCTATGAAACTCCGACAGGCTGGAGGTACTTCGGGAACCTGATGGACTCTGGGCGTTGTTCCCTCTGTGGGGAGGAGAGCTTCGGGACAGGTATGATGTAGCACGCTCGCTCACGGCACAAACAACAAAAGCCCTGCACCCATAGAGACAGATTTGTGACTGTCATTAATACAAGATGGAAATATCCAGTTAATACAGAGACAGGGCAGCAGCAGCCTGTTTGCATGTGGTTAGAAGGTCACTGATACAAACCCCTGGACCCCGTTTGGAAAATGTGAGTAGGTGTATGTGACTGAGAAATCCCCCCCCCCCCCCCCCCCCCTCGGCAGCAACTGTTGTTGAGGTGCCTGCAAACAAAGCCGTCACTGGAGGACTGCACTCGCCAGCAGCTGCTTCCTGAACTCGCAGCAGGGACTCAATGAAACTTTCAAACAGCAAATGTGTCCAGTAAATGTTTCCTTGAAGGTAAAGGGAAATTGCTTTTTATTGCAATTCCAGTTTAATTTCGTTTTTACAGCTTTCAAACTCCTGACTTTCCCTGAATTTACCTGGAGGGTCTGTAAGGGAGAACCCAAATGTCAGATTTAGTTGCTTCATATCATTTCTGGATCTTTTCTGGCCAACCTTCCAGCAAATTGAGTGAGTGAGCCCACGTGAGATCAAAGCAGGAAACGCAAAAAGTGAAGAAATATGAAAGAATAGAAATATCTCAGGATGACATTTTTTTTTTAAACTCTAGTTTAGGTGAAATCCCTCGGAAATCCCTCGGAATGAGCACTTACATTACGCAGTTTGATTGGTCACAATTCATTTCCTGATTCTGTTTCATTGAGCAGCAACAAAGTTGAGCCAGATTCACCTTTTACATTTGTTTCAGGCTAATGTATCTGAACACAGCGTAAAGATACCAACAGTTAAATCACTTTCCATCCTCTATCCCCTTACTATAGTTAAAATTAATTTAAAGCCAAAGCGTCTCAATTACCCCCTGGTGGCTGGCTGCAGTATCGATCATAAATCCTGCCTCCTCCATATTACTGGATGGGACATGGACCAATCTAAAAAGTCATAGTACCTGTTTAAAAAAATGAATTATGGGAAGTTCTTATCATACTGATTTATGTTTGAGTTTTGTCCAGTGTTTTTGGATTTAATTAGTTATTTGATGCAGGAGGAAATGTCACAGGTAACAACTGAGAGTCCTTGGTCCAGCGTGTGTATCAGTGGGACGGTGCTACCACGCCCCCCCCCCCCCCCCCCTGATTGTTACTGTGCAGACTCCGAGTAACTGGCACAAGATGGCAGTGTTTGTATCCAGGATATTTTGGCTTCATTTCTGGATAGAGGGAGGAAGTGGACATGCGTCATCCATCTTTATATGTATTATTATATATATATTATATATATATATATATATATATATATATATATATATATATATATATATATATATATTAAAGTTGATGATCAGGCTTTCGGCATGTTATTATTATATGCAGATGAGGTCTTTCCTGCTGCTTTATTCTCAAAATTAAAACTACGATTTTGGCTACTCTGGGATTTGTTTGAAATCATCCTCCCTGATGAGTAAAATGTTGCTATAACAGAAAGTATGACGTCCAAAACTACAAAAAATATCATTATTATGAAATTCTAATTTTCCTTTAAAGGGGACAAAAGTTCCCACAAATTCTCTGTTCCCGTCTCGTCTGTACACTCGCCAGCCTGTTCCATTTGTAGAGTTGTGAGCAGTGCATCCCTGTAGCTCCAGTCAGAGTCATGTAATAGATGTGAGGGCTGTGACCCTGACTGCATGTGTAAATAATCCCCATTCTTCTGCTATAAAAGGAGACAGGAGCTCCATGAATCACCGCAACATGCGAACAGGCTTCCAGTGGTTTCTATGAATGCAATCGCTGCCACATATACATACACAGAAAATATAAACTGCAAAGGAATCATACACATTTGCTCTTGCCCTCCCTCTACACCTGTTTATCCTTACCATACTCCTCCCACTGAGGAGAAGTGGGGGAAAAAGCTCAGCGTGAGAAGAGAACATTTTAAAATGGATGTGAACGGGACAGAAGTCAAGAGAAGCTTGTAGGAAAGTGAGGAGAGGGAGTTGGGAGAGTCCAAACATGAGCGAGTCGACAAGGAGGAGAGAAATGGAGGAGGCAGAGACGCAGGGAGCACAGAGGACTATGGGAGCTCACTCGTTGTCAGGCCATGTAAGGCCAAAAGCTCAGAGGGAGCCCAGAGCAGTAAATCATCCGAGCTGCTCACCACTCCTGCTCTTTACTAACTCCTTAACGCTAATTCAAACGCACAGCAGGGATTATTGAAAATGGTAATGTGGCTACTCTGTCAAACTTTGCTATGCGAGGTGCAACATTACTTGGATAACGAATTCTCTAGAATTTAAAAGTCATGCACACAGGTAACAGTCCAAGTAATCTAAAAAAAAACACACGCACACAATTATTTCAAGTATTTCTATTTAATATTCTGTAATTTCTTTCCACCACAATGAGATTAACATCATCAGCTTCAAAACAATGCAGGAGACTTTAAGTGGCAACAGACAACTTACAGAAAATAATAATATTCACCACTTCTCATTTTAGAAAAGCAAGGAGACTCAGTGTTCGTTTGGATTATCAAACTGACAAAGAATCATAGATATTTGTTTCTGGCGTTTTTTGTCAGCATCAGCAACATGGCTTCCACAGCCTGACTATGGACCAAAGTAAGGCCACAGTAAGAATCCCAGTTTAAACTAGAAACCCTGATCTCAGTGCTATTGTAAAGGTAGAGTAAGTTGTGCTAATGCTAACTGGGTCCTTCATGTCCAGGAGCTATCTCCATACAGTCAGACTGATCATCAGGGTTATGGCAACAAATGTGCCATATGTCAATGGACACAGTGGTCTGTCAAAACATCTAGAAGTTTTAACCGACCCCAAGAGACTCTTAACTGGTCTTCTTTGTGTGCCTGTCATTCTGGTGCCTGTTTGGAGGTCTGGGCTCAAATCACTGATCTGAGCCCCCTCCAGGACTGCTCCATAAGATAAGCCAAATGATGAATTTCTGTTCCAATCTGATTCTCTTCTGAAAGTAAGAGCCTGTTCCAGGTTCACTCGTTTTACCTCAGGTTCTATAACTCATCATCTTCCACTTCTTGCCCCTTCCAACAATGGTGAGCTTTGTCTTTTGCCAGGTGGTTTCTCTGAGACTCATTTGCTGATGGTGTATTCTGCTGTACAGTCAGTACCGTTTGACTTGATAATGATAAGATAAAAACAAAATATATGGCTTATGCTACTTAGAAAAGATGGACAACATTGTTTTCTAGAGAGGTAATAATTTGATTTGTATGTCATCCTCTGTTTCTGTGTCAGACAAAAGGGAAACTGACAGTAAGCCAGGGGTTAAGATATTGACAGTTTCCTAACAGCTGTATAATCCTGCAGCCAGACACACACCTCTGAAGAGCACTTCTTTTTTTTACAGAATATTTATGCATCCTATAAAAAAGACATTATAATCTTTATGTTTTTCGTTGACATCTCAAACTCCTGTGATACAAAAGAGCTAAGTCAGTTTTTCCACTTAAGGCTGATTCAGTGAAACATTGCAAACATTTTCATTTAATTAAAATGTCAGAGTGTTCCCTGGACAGATACCTTTACTGTGCAGCTGTCTTTAAGAACTGACTGATAGCTCCCCAATGAAGGAGACCGATAAAGGGTGTGATCAACCCCTCTGTTTGTGTGTATAAGTGTGTCTGTGTTTTCGGGTTTGGATTGGAAGACGTTCATTTCCGAACCCAAGCGTTCCTCCTAAACCTTCTATTACTTTCAGTTCTCAAAAAAATTGACCAAAAAGAAGTATTTCTAAGACAATAAGTTTAAAATCACTGTCATATCTGTGCAGGAGCCAGGAGATGGTTACAACCAATCTGTCCAACGATAAGAAACATAAACCCATTTGCACAGCTAAAATTCACAACAGCCACCACATAACGTCTTATGTGTTTTAGGTGTTTTTATGCTAATCATTTCTAAAACTAGAATTTTTGTATTCTTCCGCGTGCAGGTTCAGACCACATTCGTGAGAAGGACGGTTTGTGGTCGGTGCTGGTGTGGCTCTCCATCATGGCGGCCAGGAAACAGGGAGTGGAACAGATAGTCAGAGAGCACTGGGCCAAGTTCGGACGCAACTACTTCTGCAGGTAAGCAGCTGAATAACATCTTGCCTCTTCACTGGTTTAGATCCTTGCATATCTTAAATGTAGGTAAACCTACAAGGTTTGGTCTCATGATTCCCTTTTTCCCACTAGTATCGATCCCTTGTATTCCCACTGACTTTCACCTTCACCCATTTCTTGCCACTTGCTCTTATTTGAACCCCCGCCCCTGTGAGAGGAGGTCTGTGTTCCCATTGACAGTTGCATCAGCTTTTTTTATTCCCACAGAGGTCTTTTCCAAACTGATGCACATTTCCCACAACACGTAGATGGACACACAGTTCAAGCCAAGCAGCAGATGGCAAAACGTAAAGTGCTTGATTCTGGAAAAGAGAAGCTGCTTACCCTGACAAATGTTGTCTCTTCCAGTTTATGGCCATTTTAACACTATAGACCGGCTACAGAGTGATCTGTAAAATATGAGGGAAAAGATCAGAGGATGACATTAAAAAAAACAAAACTTTATATTTTCTAACAAAGCTTTTCCTGGTCCTTTCCTCACTGGTTTCTAGTGTTGGATATGATTTTAGTGCTCATGTATGTGTGTGTGTGTGTGTGTGTGTGTGTGTGTGTGTGTGTGTGTGTGTGTGTGTGTGTGTGTGTGTGTGTGTGTGTGTGTGTGTGTGTGTGTGTGTGTGTGTGTGTGTGTGTGTGTGTGTGTGTGTGTGTGTGTGTGTGTGTGTGTGTGTGTGTGTGTGTGCGTTCGCCTTGTGATTATCAGGTTTGACTATGAAGGCCTGGATCCTCGTGCAGCCTTTTACTTTATGAGGGATCTGGAAGCAGTAATCTCAGACAAAGCATTCCGCAGCCAGAAGTTCGCTGTAGGAGAGCACATATACAGCGTGGAGAAGGCCGACAACTTCGAGTACATCGACCCCGTGGACGGAACGGTGTCCCGAAACCAGGTCAGTCTGGGAAGAACACGGAGAAGGAATGTAAACGCTGCACGTTACATGACCGAGTTAGACAATTAGAAATGAGTGGGGAGGAAGAGAAGTAATATAGTATTTTAGAGTGGCAGATCAGGTATCCACATTAAACACACTTTTATAGTCACTGTTGTTGTTTCTCTTTCAGTCATGAATTTTTAGCTCTATAACAACATGTCATTCCTTGTAATTGGATATAAAAAGTTTTCTCATGCAGTGACGTGTACAGTTTTCAAACTTGGGCAAAAAGCCTGCATCCCTGCAGTATTTCCAAAATAGTCAATTTGAAGAGAAGGGAATCAAACAGAAACAAGTGTAAATCTGATAGAAAGACATCAGATTTAAGTTACATCCAAGTTGTATTTACCACTCAAAAGGGACATTTTCTTACAAACTAGGCTGATATGAGCATAAGCCTATTATAGATGAACACATATAGTTTGTCCAAGTTTATTTGTCAGCTGATCACTACGAGATGGTCAGAATTGTCAAAATGTACATGCTATTTGTTAATGTATTCAGTAGAAGTATTCAGATTGTTTTAATACTAAAAAAGTATAAAAGTACTGATCCAATCTTAAATGGCTCAGTTGCACATTTTGTCTAATAAGGAAAGAAGCATCCCGATACGTTTTGAGGTGGTTTAATGTTTTCATATCATATCAAATGAAAAGTAAACACTAAGACGGAGGTTAGTTAAGTACAACAAGCTAAAAGTAATACAACTCTAAAATTGCAGTGCCTGAATAAATCACACATTTTCCACAGACCCCAGAGCTGTCGTAGTCTAGTTTGGGTCAAACCAGAAAAATAAATAGAGTTGGCCTGGAGATCTGGTTCATATCGTGTCTCGTCTGCCTGAAGACGTCTTATCACACGGTCTCTCCATCTCGCTCTCGTTTACACACACGCACTCGTTCATCAGCCTCTCGTCAGGCAGACCACCCACTGAGCATCAGAGAGGGTCCATGTTTGGACTTGATAGTCTATCTTTCATGTTACACCATAAACATATTCATACAAACACACATCACACATACAGCACCACACCCTACACACTGATACACACACACACAAACACACACACGCATACACTGATAACTCCCCAGTCTCTATCCTCCCTCCCTCCCTCCCTCCCTCCCTCCCTCCCTCCCTCCCTCCCTCCCTCCCTCCCTCCCTCCCTCCCTCCCTCCCTCCCTCCCTCCCTCCCTCCCTCCCTCCCTCCCTCCCTCTCCTCTCGCTCCCTCCCAGTGAAGTTCACCCAGCTGACTCCTTCTGTTCTGCCCACAAATGTGTGGAAACTCATTCCTGGCGTCAACACTTCGCCCGCGCCCCCAGCCTCATGCCTCAGACACAGACACATGCACACATGCTGGACTGGATGTCAGTTGTCCATGTGAATGAGTGTCAACACACGCGCGTCCTTTCAACACCTCCACGAGTTCACACTCCGTGATCGTCGGTCACTTTGTCAACTTCTCCTGCCCCAGTTGACACATCACTGCTCCTCAGTCCTCATGTCCACCGGGGTCACCAGCAGCTCCACAGCTCGTTGTGTCAGTCCCCCGTCCCCCCCCCCCCCCCCCAAATGTGGTTTGACGTCACTGGTAAATCCTCAGTCGGCCCAGTGTGTGTTAGCACAGCGCACATTCCTCCCAAGACAGAATTATATCAGCTGTCGTCTCACTTGCAGTGTCTCCACCGCCAGTGTGTTTGAAGGGGTGGGGGGGGTGGGGGGGGGTTGGCACATGGACACTAACACATATACACACAAAGACAAAGTATGTGGGATTTACACAGCAGTGGCATGGCAGCTTTTGTAGTTGGCTACTGAATTATTTCTGTATTGTCTGCATATTGATGGATGGACAGATGGACAGACAGATGGATGGATAGATAGAAAGCTTTGTCACAGAACCTGTAAGACCTAAAGACTAGTTATTGATGGTTATTTTGTTACAAATGCAACACGTGTTTCAGCTTGGTCTATTTGAAATATATTGAAAGATATGAAACTGAACTTTAAAGTCATGTTGATCATAAAGTTTGTCTAAAGTCTGTTTCATCTGCTGTTGACATTCAAACTAAAGCTAATTAGAGCAGTGACCATTCTAAAACCTGTCTGTTTGGAATGAGCTGTTTGTTTTCTTATTGAAACCGTAAAGACCGGTTGACAGTGTGTCTTCAGTCTATTGATCAACTTCGGCAGTGGTTGTTTTGCAACTGGGTCAAACCGTGGGTTCAAATCTCCGCCGGATCATTTTGGATAATTCGATTTTTGTAATTGATTTGTTTTATTTTAGCAGGGTTACACAAAAAATACTCAATTTGATTCCCATTAGACATTTTGGAGGGGTGGGGCGAGACCCGAGGAGGAACACATCAAATACTGGTGCAGATCAGGGGGCGGACCCAGGATTATCTATTTTTTTGTGTAACATTGCAAGAGAGAACGTTTTTCAACAACTCTGTTGATTTGTCAAAGACTCATTCATTGATCTTTATGAAATCAGACGTGTTTAGTGGACCGCTTTTTATGATTCTGTGCAATCTGGTGCAGATCTAAATCAAAATCTGGATCTAGTGAATTTAATTGTGGTTTTATAAGCGGACTGATCAGGCTTTGGCAGAGATTTGCTTATATATACTAAGATTTCTTAGTTTTGCCTCTTAGCATTAGATGGACAGACAGACCCACTGTGGCTGGTACAGGTCGACTCAGGGTCCCTGAGATTGTTTTGCACAGGCATTAGTAAGCCTCCTGATAACCGCACCTCTATTGTTAGAGATGAGCTGCTGTGCTTGCAGATATACAGACAGACAGGAAGACATACAGTCAGACGGATGGACATCTCTCATTATCACTGTGTCTCTCTCCTCGTCCAGACTCAGACATGGAGGAGGAGGAGGACAGCGAGCGGTCCAGAGTTACTTTCCCTTTCAGTGTCTCTGTCTTTAAACAATGTGGCTGAGTCACAGTTTGAAGACGTTAACAGCTTTTACTCTGAGATGAGGTCACTGTCCTTTTTATTACTACTTTAATAATTCACAAAACTCTTCTGAGAAGAAACAACACATCATATGTCAATATTGTTGATTACATCGTGAGTGTTCTCGCAGCAGAGTCAGTCAAGGTAATCGTGTGAAACGTTTCTTTGGTGTGTTTTGGAAACCTCGTGTTCATGGTCCCTCACTCTTTCTTTTTTCTCAAAACACATCGCTGTCTTCTCCCCTGAGCTCGTCTCCGGCTCTAATGGGATGAGGAAAGAGGCGCTGTGGAATCCAGCACAGATAAGAGTCATCGCACATTCATTAGTCAAAAAGCCTTATCTCCCTTACGTCAGCCGGCGAGAGCTGTGGCTGGTTACCCCCGACGCAACCATATCCTGTTTTTCCTGAAGACGTTGAGGTCAGGGTCAAGCACTGAACACGTTATCGAGGTTATGGAGGCAAAATAATGATGTTTCACTGGATTGGTGGGAAATTGTCTCGAACTTAAAGGAGGTGAAGTAACACCTGGGTCCTGGCAGAGCTGTGACCTTATATAACTTAGTAGAAAACTCTGATCTGTATAGGAGGACTCGGAGTTTACGCTGTCAAGGAATCCTATCTCACCACTGTCCAAGTCATACACACAATGTCAGTGACATCTAGTGGATATGTTTGGTTACTGCATCTTGAATAACGTACTGTGTGAACGTTGCTCCATTAATGGCTCCTGTCTGTTTTTGTCAGTGCCACCAATTTCACTAGTGACTGTTTGATACGAGTGGATAAATGTTTCATACTCTAATCAATACTAACTTTCTGATATTTAAAGATTTATTTTGTAGGACGAAGCTCATAATTTGTTAATGTTTTATGTAATATTTAGACTGAAGTTGAATATTAAATTTGGAATTAGAAATGTGTCATTTGTTTATTTTCATTTACCCTGATAGAAAACATTAAGGGGAAATAAGAGGCCTTTTTCGTTTGTTAATTAAGACATTTCTCTTCTCTTAAGAATTAAATAGAAATAAACTGAAAGGAAAGGGCTGTTTTGTATTTTTAAACTATAACTTGGGATTTGGAAGACTGGGTAAAACTAATACCTGTTATATACAGGACTGTCTCAGAAAATTAGAATATTGTGATAAAGTTCTTTATTTTCTGTAATGCAATTAAAAAAACAAAAATGTCATGCATTCTGGATTCATTACAAATCAACTGAAATATTGAAAGCCTTTTATTCTTTTAATATTGCTGATTATGGCTTACAGCTTAAGAAAACTCAAAAATCCTATCTCAAAAAATTAGAATATTTCCTCAGACCAAGTAAAAAAAAGATTTATAACAGCAAAACAAAATCAAACATTTGAAAATGTCCATTAATGCACTCAGTACTTGGTTGGGAATCCTTTTGCACGGATTACTGCATCAATGCGGCGGGGCATGGAGGCAATCAGCCTGTGGCATTGCTTAGGGTTTATGGATGCCCAGGATGCTTCAACAGCGGCCTTTAGCTCATTTGCATTGTTGGGTCTGGTGTCTTTCAGCTTCTTCTTCATAATACCCCACAAATTCTCTATGGGGTTCAGGTCAGGGGAATTGGCAGGCCAATCGAGGACAGTAATGCCATGGTCTGTACACCAGTTACTGGTGGTTTTGGCACTTTGGGCAGGTGCCAGATCATGCTGGAAAATGAAATCCTCATCTCCATAGAGCTTTTCAGCAGACGGAAGCATGTAGTGCTCTAAATTCTCTTGGTACACAGCTGCATTTACTCTGGACTTGATGAAACACAGTGGACCAACACCAGCAGCTGACATGGCTCCCCAAACCATCACTGACTGTGGGAACTTCACACTGGATTTCAAGCAACTTGGATTTTGCTCCTCTCCAGCCTTTCTCCAGACTCTGGCGCCTTGACTTCCAAATGAAATATAACACTTGCTTTCGTCTGAAAAGAGGACTTTGGACCACTCTGCAACTGCCCAGTGCTTCTTTTCCATAGCCCAAGTCAGACGCTTCTTCCGTTGTCTTGAGTTCAGAAGTGGCTTGACCATGGGAATACGGCTATTGTAGCCCATTTCCCGGACACGTCTGTGAACAGTGGCTTTTGATACCTGGACTCCAGCTTCAGTCCACTGTCTTTGAAGCTCCCCCAAATTCTGGAAGCGACCCTTCTTCACAATGCGGTTAAGGCTGCGGTCATCTCTCTTGGTTGTGCAGCGTTTCCTGCCACATTTCCCCCTTCCAACAGACTTTTTGTGGATGTGCTTTGAAACTGCACTCTGTGAACAGCTTGCTCTTTGAGAAATTTATTTTTGTGTCTTACCCTCCTGATGGAGGGTGTCAATGATGGTCCTCTGGACAGCAGTCAGATCAGCAGTCTTCCCCATACTTGTGATTTAGTTTACTGAACCAAGCTGAGTGTTTTTCAAGGCTCAGGAAACCCTTGCAGGTGTTTCGAGTTAATTAGACGATTCAAGTGATTAGTTGAATACCCTACTAGTATACTTTTTCATGATATTCTAATATTTAGAGATAGGATATTTGAGTTTTCTTAAGCTGTAAGCCATAATCAGCTAAATTAAAAGAATAAAAGGCTTGCAATATTTCAGTTGATTTGTAATGAATCCAGAATGCATGACATTTTTGTTTTTTTAATTGCATTACAGAAAATAAAGAACTTTATCACAATATTCTAATTTTCTGAGACAGTCCTGTATAGGTTTGTCCTGGACCAGTGTCATTACACAGGTTAATATAAACTGAATGATTAGGAATTGGCTGTTTGTATAAGAGGGTAATGACAGCAAACACGGAAACTCGTTCAGCTCTGGTAACTTGTGATCTGCACTAGGCATCCATTTATAACATAATAATCGATTGTGAAATCATTGCTTTGTGTGTTTCCAGGGTTTAAGGATCGTCTTCACCGATGCGTCCCGCCTGGTGTTCCGGATGAGCGGCAGCGGCGGAGGAACGGGCTCCACAGTCCGCATCTATGCTGAGAGCTTCGAGAGAGACCCTGAGAGACACAGCAGAGAGACACAGGTAGAGAGGGGACGGGACAGGGTGTCTGTCTGTTTGAGTGTATAGGCTATATAGTGTTATGTGTATGTCTATACACAGTACATATGTCTTTAACAGTCTCAGAAGCCACCTGAGTCCAAGTGATTTAATCTCCATGTGACACTGTTTGTGACAAGTTGATTGACCTGTAGACTTTGGAGTGATTGGGACCAGGGCCGGGTCTAGACAGGCATGTATGAGGGGGCAGCCACAAATCTTGAGGGGGCATTGTGCTTTATTATATTATTATTATTATAAATTGGGATTTAGTTTGAGGGGGCACAACATTTATTTGAGGGGGCCAGGCCCCCTCTTGCCCCTGCCTAGACCCGGCCCTGATTGGGACAATACCTTCTCATGTGGTTATGGTTGTCAGGACAGGTTTTGTACATATTTTACCAGAAGACAAAGAGGACAAACAAAGAACAGAAAGTTATGTCTAACTTTGTGTAAAAGTTAAATACATACTTTACTATCAAAGTTGTATTCCAGCATTGCTAATACGTATTTGATATATTTTTAGACTTATTTTTGGGCAAGAATATAAATATTATAACCATCATTTTGACAGTGTTTTTGTGTGTGTAGCTAATGAAAAGCAGGCTTCAATCATTTAGTATTGACTGTGACTGGATAGCATTCCTCTGGCTTATTTCACCTCCTGCTATATTTCTTCTGGTATATCCCTTGTCCCTGTGTGTGACCTCCACGGAACTCTTGAACAATCTATCATTATGATATTAGATCATGAATAATAAAATCATAATACATTCATATCATCTGCCCCTTATCTGACGCACATAAATCACCAGGGGACGTACACGATTAGCCAACATGCTTATTAGGTGAGATTAAAAAAGCACCGCTGATACGCTTTTATATATATAGCTCTGCAGCGAGAGGAGCAGCAGCAGAAATGACATCCTTGACTTTCATGTAGTTGTGTTTGTATGTGTTCCAGCACATGACCCTATATGCAACGAAACCAACATCGTGACACAAAACTCCTGAGTCACGTCAAATAAATCTGTATGCAATCCTGCACAGAACACATAAGAAAAAACTTCCTGTCCTACAAACTGTATGAATGAGTGATCTGTAACAAGTAACAAGAACTGGTCGACACACGAGGCCAAATAGCCTCTGTCCAGTTCTCTTTACGTGCCTTATTACACAGTTATTATCGGATCAGGATGACACAAGTCACACTAGGTTACTGGCTCTGGAATCTGTTTATCTGCGTCACCAACTCACATGATAGCTACAGATCACTGCATGTGCTGCTCTGCACCGGAAAACAAAGGTTTACTCAAAGAAGTTCTCATCAGTAATTGTAATTTAATGAGAGGCTGGGTGTAAGAATCAGATGTTTAAAGTTGTGCTACGGCTGCTTAGAATAAAGTTATGGAAGTTTACGAACTGTAAGATAATTGTAGTAAAGTTATAGAATCGATTATAAAGAACCATTGTCAGACATGAACTCAGGCGAGGGGGGGCCCCATGGTAGAGTACGCAAGAGGTGGGACACGACGAGAATCACATGTTGTTGTTACCAGCACCGTAAGCTCACAAATGTCATCTTTCCAAGTTGAGATCTTCGTCTTCCATCTTCACGGCCCCTCTCTTTCATCCTGAGATATTCTTTTGCTTTCATCTCGGTTGCGTGTCGGAAACGTAATCAACATGCTCTCTCACTTCCTGTACATAATGTTTCCGGAGCAAATGACTTGGACGTTTACTTTCTCACATACGGTCTTATCCAATAAAGGGACTCGATTAGTCAAAGGTTCAAACAATGCAAATAAAACACGCCACACAAATCCTCAATATAAAAAACAACAGAGACAGAAAAATACAAGTTGTACATTGTCATTTCTGAGTGCTGTGGTCTTTTTCCTCCAGAGCTTGAAACATGTTCCCGAACCAACTGCACTTAGTTCAGCTCACATAGTTTGAAACAGAGATAGAATGCGCATTAAAGGTGATCTCAGCTAAAATCATGAATGATCCAGCAGGGTGACATTCAAGTTGAATAAACTTTATGATCTTAAGAGAAACACAGACTAAATTGGTTCTATGTATTGATAGTTTTTTAAGTGCTGCACAGCTAGATTGTGCAATGACAATATAGCTTCTGATTCTGATTCTGATAAATCTCCACGTTCCCCATCAGGTTCCAAATGATCCTCGCTGCTCGATCCCAAACATCAGAGTTGAATAATCCCTGAATTGCAAATGTTGTGCGAGTCATGAGCTGTGTGTCTCTCTCTGCAGGTGGTGCTGGGTCCTCTCATCGCCATCGCCCTGAAGATCTCCAGCATCCACGAGCGGATGGGACGCCGCGGCCCAAACGTCATCACATGAGCGAGCAGAACACGCACACACATGCACATTCATGCACCAGCTCACACAGACACACATCCTCTCAAAGCTTCTCTGTAGCTTCACTTTTCAGTTTCTCATGTTTCCTTTAATGACGACTCAACGGAGGCTGCAGGAGTTTATCTCTGAAAAAGAAAAGGAATGCTGCACGCTATTATCTCACCTGTGTATTGACCACTAGTGGAAACCAGAGCGTGGTGTCTAAACCAGGGAGGCTATTTAATTATCTCTTGGGATTAATAGTGAAACATGTGTAAACAGCAAACAAGTTCTGTGCAGACTGACGATTAATGTTTGTGCCTCGCTTTTATCAAAGAGAAATTTTCCGTTTTGTAACTCACGCTGGTTTTTGTATAACGGTGCAGTGTTCACTTTTCATGTTGCTACCCTTCCCCCCCATATACATTATGTCACAGTGTATTTTTTTTTTTTTTACGACCATTTCATGCAGAAGTAATCATTTTGTCAAAGCGTAAAAATAAAAGCCACATTGCATCACAGCTAATACAACGTAGTGAGGGGAATTACAGTGTTTGAAGTGGAAGCGTATCTCGCTGCATGAAGACGTGGGGAGTTTTCACACTCATGTTTACTGCCTGAGGAGCAAATGGAAAATAATGGCGCCTCAGCAAGAAAAGAAAGATGGAGAGGAAGAAAAATATATTCTAAAACGATTTTACTCTTTTCCTTTAGTTTGCTAGTTAAAGCCTTTGGGAATGCCACATAACCATATTTGAATATATTAATTCTTTTTTTTTTTTTAAATCCCAATAAACTTTTTTTTTTGTGTGTAGCGGTTGCCTTTTATTTCTAATTGAATCGGACAGCTCTAATGGGGACAAATAAAAACACAACAGAGTGAGATATGTCGCCCTCGGGCATATTTTGGATTTTAATTAAACTAATTCCTCAAAATTAAGAGCCCTGTGTTGTGCGGATACTTTGCGCGGTGATTGAACATCCTCGAGGAGAAGTGTTGGCTTTTGTTCGGCGAGTGCGGCACCTGTGTGTGAACCCGTGGAAGCTGTTGTGTGGCGATAAGGAACGACGAGGCTTTATCTTCATATGGCCTGAATGAGACGCAGAGAGCAGATCTCATAAACACGCTGATTGCTGTCATTATGAGTTGAGGACAGCCTGTGGATATCCAAAAGGATGTGTTCACTCCTTTTATGTTTATTTTATTTTTATCCTTTTATTTTAGGGACGTGTTCACTCCCTGGTAGAAATAGATCAAAGTAAAAATGTGGAATTTGGCCAGAATGGCCACTAAATGCAAAATAGCAGGCTTCCTGTTGCGTTTTTCAAATTGCAGTGCAGGTAAAAAAAAAATATATACAAGTAATTCACATGTCCATCCATTCACCAGGTAGATACTGTTAAGGAACCACAGATTGAGAGTAACATCAACACACATCCACAGTTTACCTGAACTTCTATAAACACCTGTGGGCTGAAACCAGCCTGAGCAGTTTGTTCAGTCAACAGAGTTCAGAGGTGAAGAGCTGGATGTGGATCCGTGGCACAAAGGTGATGTCAACACGTGTATGTGGGACGTCGCTGGCAGCTGAGCCATCCATCGACGAGTCTTTTCAATTTTTTTTCTGGAACTGGTCGACATCTCATCTCTCAGTCAGTGGGGGGGCTATGTTTCTCCCCTCAGCTCCTCTGCACCCCCCTGTCCCTGCTGCTCCAGCTGACTGTACCGAGGAGGTTGCTCCCAGCTCCACGTGCAGTCCGGGGTCTGGGAGCTGTCCTGGCTGTACAGAGGAGGAGCGAGGATCTCAGCATCCACAGCCGTAGACTCGGGGGGGGCACCCGAAGAAGAGACCCGGCCTGCCCGGCAGTCCTCGTACGACGGAGGAAAGAAGCCTGGTCTGCAGAGGAAAAGACAGGGGGTTGGTTTGTTGTTGCACAAGATTCAACCAGATGTTATCATCAGAAAAAGAGAAACAATCTGTCACAATCAACTAATCTGTAAAGATATGCATTATCTGGCCAGATGTTGAAAGTTCACAGAAAAAAATTGAACGAGGCTAAAATTTAGATAAGAGATAGATAACAAATGAAATGTGAAAAATGTTAAAAGTTAAAAGTTTTGATGTGACCCTTTTCCTGTGGTTTCCTCCACGAAGCACTATTCTAACTTTACGTAACTACTTTTCTATTTCAACAGTTTTTATTGGAACTTTTATGAAACATTTTATGAGATTAAACTTAAAAGTTCCATATTTTACCAAAAAAAAAAGGTTATTTCTTTCAATGTTTTTCATTAAAGTCAAATTACAGTGTTGTCCCTTTATAACATTTACCTGTCAGTGGTGTAGATTTGGACCTGCTGCTCAGGTGTTTCTCTCTGGTACTTCTTGCTCTTTATGCTGTGACAGATGACCCAGAGGAACCCGATGAGGACCAGCAAGAGGCCGGAGATGATCAACATATAGGCAGGGAGGGTCTTCAAGGACATCTTTAACTCGGTCTGCAGGAACAGCAGGTGGACCCCGATGAGCGTCATCCCATTGCCCAGGCAGTGCAGGAGGACACAGGCCAAAGACAACATCGGCTTCGTCACATTCATGATCATTGAACTCAACTGTCGTCTTTTTGCCTGTCCCTCCTTTTTTGTGTCTTCTGATGGAGAGATGGAAAAAATCCCTTCAAAAGTCCTGATGACACTGACTTTCAGTTCTATCCCTCGGGACGATGCTGGAGTCACCTTCACTAGAAACAAGTCACCTCTTCAAATCTGAACATGTGAGTTCCTCTGCCACCTCCCCGAGGAACGTTCCTCCCTCCTCGGTTGTATATTAGTGGACAGATGAGAACTCCACAATTCAACATGAAGGCTCTGTGTTTCCTTTTCTGCATCTTTCAACTTTGCAACAGCTAAAGACATCAAAGGAACCACTGACACTGTGACATTAAAGAAAAATGACAACAAGGAATTATTTCAAGCATGGGTTATTCTTTCAACTTAACCCATTCGATACAAAAACATGGGTCAAAAGTGACCCTGGGTCAGTTTTTATTTTCTATATCTTTGTAGTGTTTCAGGTTCTCCCCAATGAACTTGTTTTTGATCATAACAGTCATCAGGGCTCTTCTTGCTGCTCAGAGATCATAAAGGTTTTATGAATCCTGCAAGCTCATATAGATGCAGAGTTTATCCCCTGAGCTTGGCAATGTGTTGTTGTTTGTTTGTTGACAGGTTAACACACCCCTGCGCTCGATGCCCACATCAGATAGTGAACCACTAATAGGTCACAATCAACAAGTAATGAGTGTTAATGGTGGCACTTGTTCTGTTCAGCAGTCTGATGCAAGACGAGACCTTTTTCATAATGATGACGTCAGCGACACGTCCCTGTGTGAGAAGATAGTGTATTTTCTGACAACACTATCTCCTCTTATCACAGATGGCCTCCACTGATCTGACCCATAAAAGAAAATAGAGGGAAGTCTAATAAAGAAACAACAACAGGTGGATGACTCTGCAAAATGCTGCACAGCAGATCATCAGAAACAAGTGGTCGCCTGTGCTGCAGTGCAATGCTCATCTGGGAGTGTGTTATTGCTCCGGGGGATTTCAGTGTCTACGTCCTTAGAACAGATCCACTGTTGGTGAGAAATTCTTTTTCAAAGTGTTCTTCTGTGCTCGTCCTCTAGAGGCTGGTTTTATTTGTATAAATTCACTGCATGCAAGAGCGCGTGTGTGTGTTTATGTTCCCACGGCGGAGGAAGCAGTTGGTGGTCTGATACGGCCCTGTCTGCCAAACACACACACACACACACACACACACACACACACACACACACACACACACACACACGTATATGTATTAATTTAACCAAATTAAAAGAAAATATACAAAATGTTATCATATTATATATCACGAATAGTATCAAGCACAAATCCAAATTGTCTTTGTACCCAAATAAAAGAATGCGTCCATCTCGCGTGCCTCCATTACCTGTGCTGTTTATCCTTTGAAGGGTCACGGGGTCAGCTGACACAGGGAGGGAGGTGTGGTTCCCTCTGCAGGTCGCCAACACATTGCAGGGTTGTTATATAAGAATGATAATCATAATAATTTTTCCAAGTATTGAATATTTGGCCTCAGTCTCAGTTTAATGAACTCACACTGTCAACATCTCTCACAGGAACTTTTGGTATGTGAAAACTTCATTTCTAAAAATGAGTTTCTCTGAAAAGTGTTGACTCCCACACCAGGAGAGTAACAGTTAGTAAAAATGAAACTGAAAGGTAACATGATGATGAGTATGGGTCATGCATTTACATATAAGTAATATTATACTTTTGTGTATATTATACACATTATATTATAATATATTATACAGGTATAATATATAATATTATATAATATTATATAATATTATACCTGTGAGCGGGGCTCATTTAAAATATTTAATATATATATATATATATATATATATATATATATATATATATATATTAGCAATATAGATGGTAGTTTAATCTTTCACATTGATATTTTATTCTAGTTGATAATTCATAAAATTTTGCATTTTATACAAATTCTTCATCTGTAGATACAGTGCATCCCTCTGAACTGGAAGAGGAAGTATAAAGTGAATAGATTCAAATAAAGTGCAAATAGATTTTTACTTAAATGCCATACTTCATTCCAACATGGAGGTTTGTCACTTGTAAACAACTTATACATTCAATGTGTAATCTACTACAGGTTCCAGCCTTCATATTACCCCCCCTCTCAGTGTCACACACACATGAACCTCACACACACACACACGCCTTCATTTGGACCTCATTATTGAGTGATAATTATAGACAGAGTGAGACAGAGATCCATTAGTGGGGAGGGAGTGACGAAGTGAAGGGCCGGTTATTCATTAATCAGCCGGACTCTGATGAGGAGCTGTCATCACCTCTGTCATTAACACACATCAGGGTCACACTGCACACTCAGCGCTATGGTCACATAGTGTGGACAGTGAGGACACACACACACACACACACACACACACACACACACACACACACACACACACACACACACACACACACACACACACACACACACACATAGTGACTGGACATCAATTATTGGATTGTTTAGGCGATCGAGTAATATATACATATCTGCTTGTGCTAGCAGCTAGTGCATTGGTAGTCGCAGTACCGAGACAGGTCCAGTGGGGGCACTACTGCTTTATTTTCTTTCTCCAGTGCCAGCGGCTGTGGGGCAGGAGCCCTGCAGCACTGACTGGTAACAACTATTACAACATCTTTATCATTTATAAGTGAAACAATCTTTCCTCGTCCTCCATTACATCTTTTTCAGGAGTTGTTGATCACCGGGCTGAACTCCCTCCGTACCTCAGTCACATGTGTAACTTTAATATGATCCATTTGGAGGTGCAGGCTCCATCCTGCCTGGTTCTGATAAACCGTGATGCTCGATCATAAAAGGGTGGGGAAGGTTTTTTTTCTTCCACCCATTTTGTCACAGATTATAAATCTGCTCCGCTCCGGCTGTTGGATAAAATCTTTATACTGTAAATAACCGTCCACTTCACTCTCCAGCCCGGGTGTCATTTTATCATTTGGAGAATTCCAGATGAGAGAGAAATGTGAACCATGTACGTTAAAAGAAAACAGGCGTCTCAAAGGCAGCTGTGGCTCAGGAGGGTGGAGTGGGTCGTCCACTTTCCTGAAGGTTTGACCCCTTTCTCTCCATTTCGTGTGTGAATGGCAAAGACTCCAACAAATCACTGTATAAATACTGACCACTTAAATTTGAGAGGAGAGAGGGAAGGTTTTTGACTTTCAAACTCTCACTCTGACTCTGTGTCTTTTTGTCTCTTCCTCTAAGTGGCTCTCCTGCCGCCCTCATCACGTGCGTCCCCTGATGTCAGGCCTGCTCTCGCCTGTAGTGTTTCACTGCTCTTTCCCGTAGTGGCCGTATAAAACCTCGCAGTTGTCTGGACTAGGCCGAGGCAGGAGGGGATCAATGAGGAGATCGATAGGGTCCCTGGGAGTCCTAATAGCCCTGGTGCTGCTCCCTGACTCCCTGCCTGCGCTGCCTGATACAGCAGCACGTCGGCGGAGTGGTGCTGGTGGTGGTGGGGAGGGGAGGCGCTGTATGTCTGTGTGTGATCTGAATCCAATCTACGACCCCCTGCGGAGTCCATACTTACACTTTAGTCATGATACAGCACAAATTGGGTCATCTGTGTTCCAATGGAGGAGCTGATGGCTGAGAGGGATCTGTACATTCAGTCTCCAGCTCCCGTTCCCTGGAAGCGACCAAGAGGAGAAACTGAAGAAAGAATCCTTGATAGTAGAACTTGTACTTGAATACAGTTTTGAACTATACATCGACTTTATTTGAAGTGACACTGCTCCAGCCCTCTATGAATTAAGTTCATACAGGACGTTTATACAAGCCATGATTTATGTCTGGTGGCAAAATTAAGGACAGAAGCAAAGTGCAATGTCCTGCAGGGAGCGAGGGACAAAGGAGAGGTGAGCAAGGTGAGGGCGGTCGATGGGTGACAGGCACATCTGACTTTATACAGGAGAAAGTTTAATTAAGTGTTTAAGTTGCCCTGTGATTCCCAGACACCATAACTGCCGTGCACAGACATTGAGTTTTTTAGAATTGTCCAATATTGACACTTTTGTCTGGCAATAGGATTTGATAACCTCCACCAAGGATGTGATATTTCCCCCCTGTCCGTCTGTTTGTCTGTCAGCAGGATTTTCCAAAAACTGCTGAGCGGACTGTCATGAAACTCGGTGGAAGGATGGGACATGGGCCGGGACAGAACCCAATTTATTTTGGAATTGATACAGATGAAGGGGCGGATCCAGGATGTGTTTCTCTTTCTTTACCAGTGGGCGTTTTGGAAACCAATTCCCCCGAGTTATGTTCCCAACTTGGGGTTTGTGGCCCGCAAATGATCGAGTCCTGATTAACACCAATAAAAAAAGGAATAAAAGTTTTCTGCTTCACGTCTTTTGGCTTTTTGTAAAATCATTAAAGAAATGATAGTTTTACATCTTCATAATTCTAAATGACGGGAACATGAGTCTTGGGGGTGCTTGCAGATCACAGACATATTTGACCTGTTAAAAAGGGTCAGGAATAGATAAAAGAACAAATGGGTCTTCTTACAAGGTTGTAAATCACTGTCCTATGGAGAATAATTCATGAAACTTAATGAAAAAATCTGTAACATTTAGGGGACTGATATCCCAGCGTGTGAAACTTGGGTCTTGTTGGAGATATGCGATCTACTGAGTGGCGTCCTAATATTTGTACAGTGTCTTCTGCAGCTCAGAGGGGAGCTCAGTCTCTGAAGGCGGAGAAACTAAACCCTGATGATGCCTCTTTGCAAACTTGAGACATTGAGTCTGATTGATATACAGAAGAACTATTTCCCTGGCATGGCGGCTCTCCAGATGCATTATGGGAACTGCCTGACCTGCTGTTTTGGAGCTTGAATCCTTCAAATCGATTGGATATCTCCGTCTCTACTGTATCAATTTTGACTGTTTCGGTTGTTTATGTCTTCAATGAACCCCCTGAACTTTTCATATTATAATAGTAAAGTCTGGTTTTACTGTGTGTTTTGCTCACTGTCAGCAGAACCCATGAAAACACACAAACCAACATTGCATTAGTTCATCTCTCGACACGTTCTGACTCTTCCATGTCTGTGGCTCTCAAACCAAATCCCACGATTCCCTCTGAGGACATAAATCTTAATAAATAGTTCACAAATATATATATACAAGTCTCAATAATTCCCTCTAACAGCGGGACACTGTCGTTTTTAGGAAACATCAGTCAAACAGGAGTAAATAGCACTTTTTCTTGGCTATTTCCAGCCACGGCTCAGCCAGTGCAGCGGTGCGTGGCTCAATGTGTTTTTAATAGTTTTTGGATGACGGAGGTTTGTGGCACAAATGAAAAAGCTCCACGAGGCAACGGCTTTACAGACAACACTTGTTAGCAGGATCGGTGCCTGTTTCCTTTTCATCGTTTCACAGGATTTTTTTGGACAGTAATATTACTTTAGTATTTGGAGAAATATTTTTGTTTCGATGTCACACTTGTGGACAAAAGGTTTAAAACATCTCTGTTTTCCAGGCTGTTACTAAAAATGTACAATTATAATTTCAGTGATTGCCAAATTAAAATAGAGAACAAATAATCAGTAGATGTTATAAAAACAAGAAATTTTGAAAACAAATGAAGGAATGAATGAAGGAATCTTCTTTTAAATTCAATTCATCTATTATTTTTTACGAATCCATAAACACATCTGACGGTCTTTCTACAGGACGGAAATGAAACCTGAAGTTTGCCCACGTACTGTTTCAGAAGTTTACACAAATGTGTTTAACTTACTTTCACCTTCTGTCCAGTTTGTCCCGAACCAGCTCCACCACGAGGATTGAGGCTGGAGGCTGAGCTGCTGCTCCTTCATGTGAAGCCATCGTCTGGTTCTTTTCTTCTAATGTTTTGGGTCATTATGTTGCTGTAGGACGAAGCCCTGAGCAACCAATCTGTCTTCCTTTGTTACTTGTCTTTTTCTCACTGTCCTGACAGCGATATAGAGCAAAGTATGGTCCTAATGATGCATCAGAGGCTGGAGAAACACAGTCCAACACTTTGTACAGACAAAGGGTTTGTGAGTCAACAGAAGTTTACGCTGCAGTCGGAATCGTTTGCATTAACTCTCCTGGCTTCATTACTCCTGGCCATTTGTTTATTTGTTTGTTTGCAAATGTAATTACACAAAAATAACGACAGATTACCACAAAAGTTGACAGATGTTTACTTTTGGTTGTAGCTTGCAACATTTGCTCAAATTTAAATAAAAATGGAAACAATGGAGGTTTCCTCAAACCCTTTAAAGTTTAAACCATAAAGTGTTCTCCCCTATGTTAGAATATATAATATATCTAACTTTTTCTCTTCTTTATACTTTTGAATTTCAAATTTTAGATAATGCTTTTTACTATTTACAAATAGAATAAAATTCTTTATCTAAATACAAGATTATCATATAAATACAAATAGAACTTAACAGACGAATAATTAACAAATTGTTCTTGGATAAAGTTTCTTCTAAAACGTTACATTTTGCTCAAAAACAATTGTTACGAGTGTGTGTGTGTGTGTGTGTGTCTGCATGTGTGTGAGCACTGTGCTCCTGAATGTGCACGTGTCACATCAGGGTTTAATCACTGTCACAGTTGTGTGTTGTGTGTGTACATGTCTGCCCTCAGGGTGCAGGCTTTGTCGGCTCAGGACTGACAATGTACAGACTTTACGCCGACCTTAATGTTTTTAATGAACTGTTACTGTCCCCGCCCCAAACACCAATTAGCTGTAAGTGTTTTAACAGTCTGAGCATATGGGCTTGAATTCAGCATGAGCATCCAATTAAACTGGAGAAACTGCTTCTGTAGGTTTTGCAAATCTAAATAATTTTCTGGAAAAAAATATCCATCTGCTTAACATCGATGACATCAGAGCAGCTTCCTGATTGGTCAAAGGAACAGGATTACACTAACATGGTGTAAATATGACTAATTCCAGCCTAATGACGGATTTTCAAGTGGAAAAAAAACAATATAATTACACTCTTAGCTCCTTTGCGTTGGCCACCACTGAAATTTGACTAAAACAAACACATTATTTCCGTGTTTGATAAAACAGGAAGACATTTGCACATTTTTGCATACTACCCATGATATATCTATGATTTGTAGCAGTGTATCTGTGTATCAAATCCCTGTGCCTGCGTTGATATTTACACTCCGATGCTGTGCAGGTTCTCTTGCTGCGCCCACTCGAAAAATTAGTTGCGAAAAAGTACAATACATCAAGACTGCCGAGGCTTGCTGCTCTCCGAACCCCCCGCTGGTTTCCCAGATTATCAGGCCTCACACCGGCGCCTCGGTGGTAATAAATGTGTGACGTCGGTGTGTCGGTGAGGAACGCAGCCACAACAACATGATTGCAGCTAAGTGGCTTTTGTTGTCTGAATATCAAGATTTAGGAGATCGGTAATCAGGAACAAGATTTCTCAGCCGTTGGGTCATGGGGTTTCCCTCATGCATCGGAAACAGATGGGGGGGAAACGACCATAAATAAGCACCTGGAAGCTGCATTTGAGAAGTTAAAATACTCCAAATGTTGAGCTGTACACTCAAATACTTAAACCACATTGGAAATACTTTTATTGGAGTAGTGATGAGGCCTCTAGTATAAGCAGACAGTCTGAGTAACAGGACATGGAACAGCAGCGGGTGGGTTTTTCCGCTTGTGAAGAACTCCCATTACTCAATCATGTCGGGATCACTAAGTCTAATTAAACCTAGAGAACATATGCAGCGTAGAGTACCCGCACCCCCATCCATCAAAATGCCTCTGCAGTCCTTTACAGCCTTTCCACCAAATAAGCCTGTGATCCCAGTCATACGCCGCACATGCATCACATCACATATTGCGGATCGTGAGGATGTAAAGTTCAAAAGATCCGTGGCGGAATCATGTTGGAGGCAGATGTTGCGCCATATATCCAGAGTTCCTCCCGCAACACGCTCCTCCCGGGTAGGATGATGGGAGGATAAGGCCAGGGACGTCTTGCACGGGCCGGGGGGAGAGGTAATAATCGCAGCGTATAATTCAGGATAATGAAGGCTCCACCACTAGATCAGCCATAAAGAATGATAGGGGAGGCAGACAGGGAGCCGCTCATGCGTTTGACCTCCACTGGCATCCCTCCACCTCCTATAAATTTGTGCTGCGGTTTGACTTCGGGCGTAGGGAAGGGAAAGGAAGGAGGGAGGCGAAGGGGAGAAGGAGATGGACAGATGTAGGGGAGGCGGAGGGAGAAAGGAGGTGAGTGACGCGAGGAACACATGATTTGGCTTCAGCTGAGACAAAGAGGTCAAATCTTCTTCTTTGGATCTTTTGGAGAAATGTCCTGTGACCACTGGGCCCAGAATTCACCTGAGAGGAGACGGAAATAGAAGAATGATGCGATAATGCGATAATGCTTCACGTCATCCGAGAGTGACACGCGCAAACGTACCCAGAAATAAACCCCGGCGTCCATTACCGAGAAATGAGAAAACACTGAGCCGCCTCTCGCACAACTCTCTCCCACTTTGTCCCTCCCTCTCTGTTTCCCCTCCAGTTCATTGGTATGCAGGCGTTGTGGTGGTATATTGTGGGCAGACTGGGCCGCGCTGCTCTCCTCTACATGTCTGCTAAATGACAGTAATTATTTTCCTGGGCTGCAGGCGACTCATGCATGTTTTATTTCCACCTCCACCTCCCCCATCTGCCTGCATGGCGATGCATGGCACACACAGCGGTGGTATAAAAAACAAGAAAGGAAAAAAAAAAAGAAATCGGAGCATTTTATTCTCTCCATACCTTCCTATGGGTCCCCACTGGGTTCTCCGGCCTCAGTTCTTTTTACTGAGGGGGCCTGCTCTTTTATGGCACATGGGGGGGTTCTGCAGCACCTGACAGATGCTGTTAAGCTGGTCTCATGATGGTCTAGACACAGATAAAGACGACTAATGGTGGTTTTGCGAACGCTGGCTGCTGTTGTAAGCATTTTGCCACAAAATGGCCTCCATGTTTCAGTTCAGGTTCAGGTGTCACTTGGTTGGTGTTGGGGGGGAGGCAGTGAAATCCGGCAGTGCAGTTCCTCTTGAAGCTCCTGAACCTGCAAACAGCACTAACCAAACCGTATGTATTCTGCTGTGACAGAACCTCCTTGTTGAACAATAGAAAACCAACCCTGTCAGAACTCAGTCAAGGTTGCCTGATGAATGCATCCCATTACATCTGGGGAAGGTTGTATTTTTCTTCTCTCCTCCCGCCGCCATGGCATCGTGTTGTGTGTCACGCCGTCCTGTGACATGCAGCTCGTTTGGTGCGACTCGGGGGATCTCTAATACCCCTGCAGCTTTCATAATGAACATGTGGCTTCTCTCTCTTGGGCACAATTTAGCGTAATTCATAAGCACGAGGACGGGGCATTAGCCAGATGGTTCTGTGGGTGGCATCCTTTCTCTGGCCAGGCATTAGAACTGCGCCGGTGACAAAATTCCACTGTGAGGAGACCGACAAGGTATCTGCTTCCAGTGTGTGTGTGTGTTTGTGTGTGTGTGAGTGTGTAAGTGGATAAAAGGGATCTCCACAGCACTGTTTTTCTCAGGGGGCACAAGTCAAATCTGAGAATTGAATAAATTCCAAAATAAATTTCACAACGATATAAATATGAATAAATGTATGTGTCCAAACTAATTTGCAAGAAAATTGAAAACTGTATCTGGAGATCACAGGGACTTTGTGAAAAAACAAATTTACACCAGATCACTTTAGAGAATGAAATCGTGCTTGTTGTGTCCCACCTTTGAAACCTGACTTTAACTGCGTCAACTAAACAAAATAAATATAATCATTTTCGGATTTTCCAATGTTAGTTTTATTTCCGCACAAACCCTTTCCTAACAAATAAAACCAGCCCTGAGGGTCGAAGCTGTACTGTACAATCTCCATCCAGCTCCATATCAGTAATAATGCATGCAGGTGTAAACAGGAAGCAGATGATCTACTGGTTACAGAAAATCCTATGAACAAGACAAATAAAACCAGTGTTTATTTTCTTGGACCATTGATAAGGTGAAACTATTATTGAAACTGAATGTGTAGCCTATAACACTTTGCCTTCACCACTGGTGGATGAGTCACGACAAATCAGGCTGGGTCATGGTTTGAAAACATCCATACTGAAACGCAGCCCCTGCATTTTCAAACTAAAATGGGGACAGCACAACTCTCGATCACCACATCCACAGGAGGCGTTTTGGATTCAGTATTTATTTACATCCAAATACATTTGGGAAACACAATAACTGCTCAGTATCAAACAACAGCAACTGAGCTGTAAGCTGTTTTTGAGCTGGTGGAGACCAAAAAAAGCAAAAAGGAAGGTGAATGTTGGATTTAAATTTGCAGGTTGGCCCCAAATATGACCACGGACGAATAATAACGTTGGTCTGTGTTCGCTAGGTGCAAGGTTACTAACATGTTTGTCTTTTCAGCCTTATAAGGCCATTAAATGTCAGGTGTTTGATATTCAGTTTGTAATATATCTGTTCTGTTGACCAAAAAACCTCTTATCACTGGAAAGTATTGAATTCACTCCTGTTTTGTCTGTTAATCACAGAAAAACTATGTTATAAAGATGATCTGTCTGACATTAAAAACAAAGGATGAGTCTCAATTGTTTGGATTTTGCTTTGTTCCCAAATAACTTTCTGCTGCTTTCTAATGAAACCCACGTAATCTCCAAATCTGATGATATTGTATTTATCTAGATCCACTGAAGGGATTAAGAATTTCTTCATGAGTTGAAAAACCACTTCTCTTTGAGCTAA
Organism: Limanda limanda; assembly: GCF_963576545.1. Classification (NCBI taxonomy): domain Eukaryota; kingdom Metazoa; phylum Chordata; class Actinopteri; order Pleuronectiformes; family Pleuronectidae; genus Limanda; species Limanda limanda. Next base: position 18,313,211 of record NC_083640.1, on the reverse strand, counting down.
ATAAACACTTTAAAATACTGTTGGATTTTCCCGATATGGGCTGTTTCTCTAACCTCGTGAAAAGTTTATATTATGAGGTAAGCATGTCGTTTTCACATGACAACAAAGTGTAAATGATCAATCTAAATACAAACGATATTGACATAGTAAAGGGCTTGTGAATAAAAATCCAAACTTTATATAGGCTGAAATAGAGGGTTTGTAAGAAGCACCAATTTTTTTAAACCTGTTCAGAAATTGAATGATATATCCAGACACACACACACACACACACACACACACACACACACACACACACACACGCACACATTCTGATCAGCAACTCGGCCTTGCGTGGCTCTCACTTCGTCAGTGGAGGTGTCAGGGTCCCCATGGCAACTGTATAATGGGGCAGGCCTAATTCAATCCCAGGGGCGAACAGTAGGTCTGGCGGAGACACAGAGGGAGAATTGGTCTGGGTCTGAAACCCATTCAAGTCAGAGCTGATGTGTTTTAGCCGCAGCATGCTCAGTCACCACGGAGAAAAGATTCTGTCTCCACTCGTACCCAACTTTCACATCCACTTTTAATCCCTTCTTTTGGCATGAGTCCGCTCTCTCCTTCCTTTCCCTCTCCCTCTCTCTGATTACTGTATCCTCAGACCTCGCTCTCTCACCCTCTCTTTACCCAGTCGCCTCTTGGTGACTACACTTTCTCCCATCACCTCCTCGCCTTCCCCTTACTCCCCCTCGCTCACCTCCTCTATCTCCCTCTCTCACTTTGGTCTCTATAAAATCGATACCTCATACACTCAGTCTCCTCACTTCTCACCCCCCTCCTCTCTCTCTCTCTCTCTCTCTCTCTCTCTCTCTCTCTCTCCCTGACATTCAGGCTCAGGAACCTGATAGGATTTCATTAGTGCCTCTGGATCTTGTTGTATTATTGTTATCCCTCCCTGAAGAAGACAGGGATTAGCACAGGGGCTGGAGACAACTTAAAGTAATAAGCCTGGAGCCGACTGTCCGCAATCACACATGCACAGAGATACAGAGCACACCGGCTCGTATATACTCCCACAAAAGGTGAGCCAGGGAAAGGAAGGAATAGAGGAGGCGGTAAAGATCCACATGCAAAAAAAAGGGAGGAGGCAGGCGGGCACACTACTCCTATTGTTATTACCACACCAGACCAATCACACAGCCTCATACATGCAGCCCGGAGATTGAGGCTGGAAGCTTGTTAGGGAGGGAACAGTATGTTACAGGGAGAGAATGGTGCGTAACTCCTGTCACTGGTTCTGCATATAGAAAGGCCTGGGACTGGCCCGGGGCTATCTGTGTTTGCAGATGGGGGAGGGGAGGAAGGAAGTGGGTAGATTTGCATCCCTTTGACTCTGTATCTCTGAGCACCAGAGGAAGAGGGAGCGGGCGAGGGGAGGCTGTGTGAAAACACCCCAAAATTACACAGAGAGAAAACAGTTGGTCGGTATTGCTGTCGGTGATTGGAGCTCATGCCATGCAGGCATTTAATCCAGTCTGATTTACATACTGTAGTGTTCGCCACAGTTGCACTTGACATAAAGTGTTTTTCACTAATACCAACCCAGGCGCACTCACGAGAGGGGAGAGAGGAGCGGTGGAGCCGAGGCAGCTCCGCTCACACGGCCATGCACAGCCTCACAGATTGGCCATTACATTGACTTGAATAGATTTCTTGTGTGCATGAATAGCCCAGTGAGAAGAAGAAGGCGGGAAGAAAAAAAAAAAGACTATGTTTCCTCTCCATGGGTTCATATTGATATTCATAGTGGCTCTCCGCCACGAGAGCACAAATGTCACTGAAAATGGCCTTGATATATGCTCTCATTCTCTCCTCTTCCTGTCGCTCCATCCCTCTTTCTCCCTGTCTGTCTTCCCCCTTCTTTGTTCGCCGGACGCATGCTGCCTGCTGCTGCCGGAAAAGAAAAGGAGAAAAAAGAAGGCAGTGGATGGATGACGGAGTGAGTGGGGGGGGGGGGGGGACATCATGCTGTTCCTCATTTAGGCTTTTAATCAAGGAGCGCTGGAATGTTAAAGCTATCTCTTCCTGCAACGTCAGCTAACCTTGATTGTGGTGTTGTTTGTTTGTGTGTTGCGGCCCTAACACACACACACACACTATTAAATGTGACTTTACCTGGAATATGAGGCTCTCTTTGGCTTCGAGGGCTATTCTGCAAGACCAAAAGAATGTGGAGGCTGTCATGGAGTCATTTCCATCTCTCTCTCTCTCTCTCTCTCTCTCTCTGCAACGTCTTCATCAACATTTTGCCTTTGACAAACTACAAAACGGTGAATTTGGAAAAAAAAACAAAGACACAGCTTCCTGTTACACGAAAGCCATTAGGAGAGGAAAGGAAGAGTCAAGTGCGTTTTCCTCCATTTCCCAGCATTCATTATGATATTATAAACACTGGCAGACAGATTTAACGTCTTTGGACAGGCATCCGGCAGCGTGTTGGCAATAACAGTGAGAGATGAGGTGAAAGTATTTTGGGGAATAGTCAAGTGTATGTGTTAATTGTCCTTGGAAACCATTGGATCACTGGCTCTACAAGGATTAACCGCAGTGTTGGGATAAAAGAGGAGAAAGTTGTGTTATTGCTCAAAGTTTGTTTATCATGAAACTGTGAATAAAACCTTCATAAATCTGTCAAAGCGATGAGATGGATATTCACACTTCAGGACCTAAAAACGACTCACACAGACAATGGTAGCAAAGCTGCTACACAAACAAAAAACCTTTTGGCTGTGAGGTGCATTGGAGACAGAGGGGAAAAAACGTTATTGTCAAAATGATACGCATAAAACAAAACAACCCTGCAGAGGAGCCGCATTTTCCCGAGCTCAGCTCCCCCCCGATCTGGTGCTGGTTCAAATGACATTTGGCTGACTTGTTATACAAAGCTCGGTATCTTCCAATAGCTTATAATGATTACTGATATTGGAACCAATAAAACATTTGTGGGCCAGAAATTGTGAAAGAATAAAATTAAATGATGTGTGTAACTTTGTTCTAACATTTTATGTCCCTCCGAGGCTCGTTCCGCCTTGCCTGAAAACGGCGAGAATGTCAAAAGACGTAAAAAAGATGGCACCGCGGTGTGTGCTCAGGGTGTAAGTTATGGCCGTAACTTTCTCACTCTGTCAGGCGCTTTAACCGTCTGTCCTGGAGGACACATTAACTCGGTATCCTTAAATAAAGTCCTTTAAATAAAGCTGGGGGAGTTAAATAATGAGAAAGCTGCTCCCTCTGTCCTTTCTGCTTTTAAATGAACCTCTGCCTTTCTTATTAATGTCCCCTTATCGCTCATCACGGCCACTGACCCGCTGCTGTAACCCCTCCCCACTCAGCCACACGAGAAGCTCTGGCAAGTGGTCGCCGCAGAAGTAATTGAGGGCAATTTTCAAATTAAAATTTAAACCCCTCGTCCATCTTCATGCGGTGGGGGGGAGCCGCGGAGAGGGGTTTTGGGGCTGATGACTTGATCAGGTTTTGTGAGCGAGGCAGGTACTCAGGCTGGGCGAGGTGGGATGATGAACGAGGGGCATTAATCTCTGTGACAGAAAGAGAGGAGTTAGCAGCGGTGATAGCAGCGCTAACGGCTTTAATTAGCATTTAATCAGATGCCTCGGGGCCGATGGAGGGGGAGAGAGGAGATCAAACTCCGACGGCCTTCTGTGAGACGAGGAGGAGAGGAAGACGGTCCCTGTGGTAGCCGGCCTGATGCTGCAGGCGCTGTTGGAGAACACATGCCTATGATCATTTTTTTGTTCTCCTGTAATGTTCGCAACCTCGATGCACCACAAAGGCCCGGACTTTCTGCAGAGAGAGGTAGTGTAATGGAGAAACTAGAGTCTATGTTCTTTTCTTGAATAGTTTCTAATACTGAAAAGATTATTGGAAGGCTTAGATTGGGTGAAGGAGGGAACGAGGGGGAGTAAACTTATCATGGATCCACAAATGCAGGGCAGGTATCATCCAAAGTGTTTCCTGACCGTACCAGGAAGTGGGAGGAAACACTTTGGGTATCCAGGATCCAACATGTTACAAACATTATCAGGTGTCTGTACTGTTGGAGGAAGTCCAAGGCCTGGATGGGCATCTCCTGATTTATCCATCAGCAGAAAAGATCAGTAGCTTGGAGGACCCGTCTGGACTGAACTCTCACTTCCTGTTTGGTTTTGTTTTTCACTCACTGGCTGTGTCTCAAAGCGGAGGGCCACATCCGTCGGAGGCTGCATTTAAAGACCAGTTGCGTCACTGCGGCGCGACTGTCCCGTGTGTGACCTCTGCCTGCATCAAAACTGAGACTGTTCATTTAAACTTGGAGTTTTGCCTGATCCCTGCATGCGAGTCTCTGCTCTTAGTCCAGCCACAGTAGCTCAGATAACAAATGTAGCTGGTTCTTGTGAATAAAAAAAAAGAAAAAGCGTTCATTACCAAAAGGAAGTCAGTTTTTAAAAGATAAAACTTCATAGGACTTAAAGTTCTTTAACTTCCTGCCTCTATCAACAAACTGAAGCATGTTCCTCGTAGAAACTGATAAGTTCAGTGGTCGAAATCAGGTCACTTGTGATTTTGGGTCAATTTCAGATGAATGTGGCAACTTTGAAGTTTTGTACCCAGCTGTGAGGAAACGGACTCGGACTGACTCCAGGTTTACTTATTATGTGATTTGCTCAACAATAAACCAGTATCTATGACTTTGAATGAAAAGAAAACATCAAAATCTAGATCTACAATGAAACTGTACAATAATTCACACACTTGTGCCATTATAACTTGTTTCCATACAAAGAAAATGTGGCTATTGTTGCGCTTCACTTTACAGTTTGCTCGAGATTTGGATTTGTCCGTGTCACTGTGATTTCAAAGGTTTTATTGTCGTTGGTAAAGAATGTGGAAGTTCTGGTCCCGTGTTAAAGTCTCGTTCAGCCCTGAACAACGTTTCCATGCTGTTAAAATGAATACTGCAGCATTTGATTCGACTTTAAAAATGTTTTTCACGGGTTAAACTATAAAGCATAAAGATCTACAGTTCTGCAAGAACATGTCGAGGCCTTGATGTGTTGTGAATCCGTGAACCAGTGTGTGTGTGTGTGTGTGAGGAGTTGTGAAAAGAGAGGGAGGGAATGCTCCAGATAGTTTTGATGGTGGTGATGAGGAAGAGGGCTTTTGGCATGAAAGGGCCCAGTGTGTAATCATGATGTCATTAGGAGTATACAGTGAGACAGACCGGAGGAGGCTGCTGCACCACGCTGCACCCGGGGGACGTCATTACCAACTGGAACTGAGCAGGGACCTGAGCACAGGTCACACACACAGGAAGTGGTCCAACACACACACACACACACACACACACAAGTGTACGCTTACTCGCACGGCTACACACGCCTGCAGGAGTGTTTTTGACTAACACACATACAAACACACACACATACACACACATACACACACACACACACACACACCCGTCACATAACAAATGGACAGTTCTGTCTGGCATCTGACAGCAGCCGGGCGCTTTTGTTTCTAAACCTGACAAATTCCTCAATATCTAAGTGGACACCTCTATGGACAAATGTGCCTCATTAATGAGCGCACACAGATGGACAACACACAAACACACACACAGGGAACGCGGGCCGAGAGAGCTCGTGCTGTGCTAAGTTGCGGAGTGTGTGTGTGTGTGTGTGTAGCCGTCTGCGCTTCATTACTGTTCACACGCAGACAGTTGCAGTGTTTTTGTGTCAATGTTTAATGAGGGGCTGGGAGTCTGGGGACCTTTCTGCTGTCAGGAGCTCCTGTAGTCTGGAGCTACCACCTGTTCCCATTCACTCCCTAAAGGCCTCAACACACACACACACACACACACACACACACACATGTATGCAAGAAAACACATGCAGACACACAGAGGCATGCAAACAAGCAGGAGCACGCACAGAAACATGCCTCCACAAACACACCTGACAAACTACCTACACTGATTTAGTCGTCCTGTGACACCGCTGTTGGCGTTGGACGCATGTAAACAGGTTATTGTGGTTGGCTGAGCCCCGGCCGCATGACAGCAGCTACAAAGACAACGGGAATATCAATTGATTAATTTCGTATTCCTCGTCAGCCCGCTGAGATGACAGCGTGAAGGCTGCTGCCGGAGAGGGATCACTCTCCCCGGCTTCCTTTCTGACGCGGCTGTTTGATGGAGATCTGCAGCGTCCTGACTGATGAGTCGACCAACGAGCGCCTTCAACTCGTTTCCGTAACGACCCATGACAGCACAAACAAAAAATGCATCCTGTGTCAGGGAGCAAGGGAAAAAAATAAAAATATATACAAAAATCAGCTCAGAAAGACGTGAATATACATTTCAAAAAACTAACTTTTATTAAAACAAAAAACAAAAAAAAAATCAATTATTGACTCATTAACAAGATTATAAAACAGTGATTTAGTTACATAAATAAATTGATATCGGTGTATCAAATCTTAATTTCATAAGCATGTATACATGGGTCATTGTAATAAATAAACTGGGAGAGCAGAAGATTCCTACACAAACAAACAAAAAATAATAATACAAAAAAAATAAAAATGAAATAAAAACAGCTAGAAAGACTCAGAGGAAATTGTTTCTGAAGAGAACAAGAGACACTGGACAATGTAAGATTTTTTTTCCACCAAACACACGTGAGGAATTGCTTTGTTAAAGCAGGAGTTACACAGCCATTCACTTACTAATTAAGGACACTAAAGCTGGGACCAAGGTGGGTCGTCTCTCACCTCTTTCGAACACGTTTGGTTGTTAGACAGATCTCCTGTTTGGTTACTTTAAAGCGTTAAGACACGGCAAGAGAAAAGGCTGCTTTTTTCATCTCAAATCAACGCAAAATAGAGAAACAGATGCACAGAGAAACAGAAGAGAGAAAAAACTCTGATACACAGAAGACGGTAAAAAGAAAGGCAATTAATGAGAGGACAGCTGAACAGTGCAGAGGAGACACTGGCAATTCTGTGGTGGATGGAAGAGAGAACTGTGAATCCAGGGTAGATTGAACCTGTGCATAATTACCACTGCGAGCCTTACTGAGTTGCACGACTATTAAATTGCTCCGACAAGTGTTATATTACTTCAGCCGAGATATGTCCTTAAAAGCATGTAAGGCTGGACACATAATACATGATTATTTCAACCGGATTCTTCTTCAATTAGCTCCTGTGTAAAGCACATTATAGTATTTTTTCGCCCCCAAAGGATCCAATGGAGAACGAGTGCTAGTACAACAGCTTACATGCATAATTAAGTACTTCAAGAAATCCTTTATTGTGTTTTTTTTTTTAATCGACCGATGTCCTGAAGTAGTCGACCCCCCCCCCCCCTCCCTGTGCTTCAGTCAGCAGGAATGAATTTTTCTTTTCTTCTCCGCCATCACCAATTTGACTCAACCTGCATTTCTGACGGGGTCCAGCGTCTCAAGTATGAACACGTGCGGCCCTGCGAGTCCAAAAAGCCGTCAACGCGGTAAAAAAGGTCAAGTCCTTCTGATATGTTCTGTTTTTCAACAAAAAAAGGAGAAAAAAAAGAGAGAGAGAAGACAAAAGAGAGAAAGAAAAGGAGAGCGAGAGAGAGCAAACTACAGCGGCTTCAAGTATTTCACATTACATAGAATACTCTGTATAAATTAGTTAACATATACTTTCAGATCCTCCATATTCAGACATATACTATGGCATATATACAGAGTACAATAAATGCTCGCTCATGTTGGGTTCGTGTTTTTGTCTTTTCTTTTTTTCCTGTAGTCAGTCGCTCATTTGTTCCGCCCTTTTCTTTTTTCTTCCTGTGTAGAGAAATCCCTGAGAACGTTCTGGTTGACAATTACTGAAGGTTCCACACAATGAACTATAACAGCAGAAAGTCTAATTTCTATGATTCACATGCACAGAGGGAAATGACACTGGCCTCGTTCGGGAAAACAAAATACCGTGCACTGGTGGCTGCAGAGATGAGAGGGTGTGTGAGTGTGTATATGTGTGTGTGTATGTGTGTGTGTGTTGCTGACATACATCTTCAGAGTGCGTCAGAGCCAATTCTTTTGTATTGGAGGGGGTGTTGTGTGTATAAGTACCAATGCCAGGGCGGTGACGTACAGCAGAACCGAGCGCGGGAATCACAATCTCCTCATAACCTTGGTCTCACTAGTGAATCTCTGGTTTCCTTAACACTGTCGGCTCATCCGAGATAATAAATACCGTGACAGCCAAGAAAAAAACGAAACTGGGAGCAGGTTCAGTATCGTGTCATGAGGTAGTCGTCTCCCTCTGGGCGTCCGCTTCAACTATAGAAAACTACACTATATCAGTTTTTTTTTTAGCCAAATTTTGGCTGTTGAAAATCACCCGGCGGTACTGCATGACATTGATGTAACAATAATACTCAGTATCTGTGTCTAATGTGTCGTCACTGCCTCCCGTCCTCTGTGAAACAGGTGGAACTCATGATGTGGGCGGGGGACAACAACACCAGTTAGCTAAGAGCGCTGTTGTGTCTCTGTGTGTGTGTGTGTGTGTGTGTGTCTGATGAAGCTAATGCCTGGGACCTAGAGAAAAAACGAATGGCTGCTCAAGTGCTGTTGCTGCTGCTGCTGCTGCTGTGTCTGAAGAAATGCTGATGGCAGCTTCCTGTCAGTGCTAAACCAAGCTGTGCCGAACCGAGCCGAGCTGTGCAGTGCTGCCCAGCGCCCACCGCTGCTGAGGGCCTAGACAGAGGGAGGTGCTCCGTGTGGTTTAAAGCCTTAGTTTCTCTTTGAGGATGTCGAGACGTTTTTTTTTTCTTCGTTTTTTTTCTTGTTTGTACACGAGCTCTGTTGTAGAAAGGCTTCAGCCACTTGACAACGTGTAACTCAATATACTCTTAAAAAAAAAAGGGAGGGTGGGGAAAGAGGATGTTTTAAAATCATAAAAAGAACAAAAAGCCATTTCACTTTTCATTTTCCTCTCGCACACATGTAGAGAAATACGCACAACATTCACAACGTGACAAATTTCCTCTCTTCTGAAAAATAAAAACACTTCTGTACACGTAGTAGTAATAATATTATTAATAATAATAATAGTAATAATGTTTATAACAATAACAACAGCAAGAACAATAATACCGCGTGTGGCTCTGTTGATTTTTTGTCATCTTTTCCTTTCTCTTTTCGCTTCATTCTACAAGTCACAATCCTCTTTTTTACTTGTCTATGTAATAAGTCCAAAAGAAGTTCAAAAGGCAGACTCAAGTTAATAGAAAAGTACTAGAGTGAGGAGGGGGGGGGCATCAGGTGACCCCCCCCCGGCCACACCCTCAGCCGAACCGCTCCCTCACCAGCATCATTAGTTTCTTTTTGCCCTTGTAGATCTGTTTCAGGTTGTCTATGAACTGCGTGAACTGAATGTGTCCGTCGTGCGCCATCATGAAAGTCTCCCGGGCTTTCCCCAGGAACTCGATGAACTCGCTGTAGTGGCGCGGGCTGATGTGTGTGAGGCGCGAGTGCGTGGTGTTGATGTAGGCCCCGATGGTTGCATCCAGCAGCTGCCTGAGCGGCGCCTTGTCCAGCGACATCAGTTTCCCAGAGTTCCTGCGGCTGTGCAGCGCCGACACCATCCCCGGCGTGGTCAGTGTGCACCGCCGCAATATGTCCGAGAGCACGGTGGCGCACTTCACACTCTTGACCACCAGGGGGATGACTGCGGCAAGCTCGTTTTTCCCCAGCGAGTGGCTGAGGGCACAGGCCCACAGCACATCGTTGATGGCCGGGTGTGTGTCCTGGTTGTAACTGAGGTTCAGATGAGCCATGGCTAACGTCGCCAGCTTGTACGCCCGCATCGGGTAACCGCGGTGCTCCATGTAGCGTGCAATAGTGAACAGCTGCGTGTAGCTCATCCCCGTCGACGCCGCATCCAGTACAATCTGGTAAGCTGTCTCGAAGGCAATGTGGTCCTTTTCACAGAGTGTCAGAGCAGAGAGGGCGCAGTTCTGAGGGTCCTTCATCGCACACTGGAGGGCGAGGGTGCGGGCGGAGGAGGCCAGGTTCTCCTGCTGGTGGCAGTCCAGGTGGAGGCGGACGATAGTGCTGTTGGACATGACGGTGGTGGCCACGATACTGGTGGCCTCGGTGGGGGTGAAGAGGGTGAACCAGCTCTGCATGATGCTGTCCAGCGCGTAGACACCTGGAGGACACACACAGGACAGAGGGATCAGTAATGAACCGCAAAAGCAAAGAATAAAATAAAACTGCGAACCAGCCGTAGTGACTCACCAACTTCTGTGGCACATGTGACTAACCAGCGCACCATCTCTCTCCTCCTCCAGTTTAACGTGGACAGAGTTATTCTCATCACCTGAGGAAGATGGGATGAGGAGCAGAGGGAACGACAGGTGAGTTGACATTAAACAACATTGCATTTTTTTTTTTTTTTAGAACTTTATTGAAGAGAAACACTAACATTCCTTGACAACAACACAAATTATATATGACAGACTGATTAGTGAAAAGTAATAAATAAATAAATGGACAGTTAAGACATTCCATCGTACCACAGGATTCCCCTCACTTAGAGAGGTACCCTGCAATAGGCAGCCACCTCCTCACAAAAACATCAGACCTTAATTGTAATTGAGCAGTTAAAGCCTCCATTCCATACACCTCCCTCAGCTTCTGTTTCCACTGTGCCACTGTAGGTGGCTGTGGATTCAACCATTTTATTGTCACCATTTTCCTAGCAGTCATCAAGAATATATGTAACAAGTGCTCTCTCTCTTGTGTACATGCCTTCAGGAGTTAGATCGAAAAGAAACTTGACTTGGGGTGAATAGTATATTAATTCCCAAAACTTTATCTATCTCGCTCTTTATCCCCTTCCAGAAAGGAAGCATCATTGGGCAATCCCAAAATATGTGTGAGTGGTCGCCAACCATTCCACATCGTCTCCAGCAGTATATTGCCGCTGGATTATCTGCAAATTTAGAGACCACGGAGGGCGTCTTAAAGAACCTAGTTTTCATCTTCCAATCAAACTCCTTCCACATGTTACTATTGATACCTTTATGACATCCAATGCACATTGTTTCCCACTCCCCATCCTCAATTATAATATTTAACTCCAGCTCCCATTTGTTTTTAATATAAAAAGTGTTGTCTGATGTATCCAGTAACAGATTTCTGTATATATGGGACAACATTGCATTTTAAAGCAAATAATGAAATAATGGAAAATATGGGGACATTATAAGTTTCTCCAAGAACAGTAATTAATGTTGTCCTTTGTGTAATCTTCAACTCTTTTCCAATATCCAGACAATTGTTTTGAATCCAAAAAGAGTTTGATCAGTGTTGGCATGGTTGACATCACGGGAGTCATGAGGTCTGGTGGTTGCGCTGCATGCTGGGAAATGGCCATGTAATAAGGAGCGCCCTGTGCACCCTGCAGTGCAATCACTGGTGTTCCCAAATTCCAAGACGATAACTCCATCACAAGTTTTTTCCAAATTAGGATTCAAGAAACACCAGAGTCGACCCAAGAGGTTTATACATGACTGAGCCGCCGAGGCCGGCACAGGAGACTTCATCCTCTAGAGCTGTGAGCTCATTTCAGGAATTCAAAGAAGTTTAACAGTTGTTTGAAAAGAGACAGAGTGGAACACACAGTATAGAGGCTTGTTATGAGTAGGATATTCAAAGGAATGTTGTGTAAATTGTTTTGGTTTTGGTTTTTCATTTGTCTTCGGACTGAAATTGCGATTCAATAAAAACATGACAAACGCTGAGTGTCTGCGTACCTGCAGCCCCAGCTCCAGAGAGACTTTGAGAAGTGTGATGTCAGGCAGGCTGTCCATCAGAGTGGCGATCTTGAACGCGTCCTGTGCCAGTTTGAAGATGTGAGAAGAGGAGTGAATGTTTTTCTGGATGGACTCCAGGACCGTCTCCAGCCTGCGACTGTCACCTAGAAGAGACACCCAACGCAGAAATGATTAGTATGCACTTGTTTGTATGTAAATCATCCTCCATGTCACAAACCAGCTGCAGGTGCAATGATCTGAATGATAGGTGCTATGAGTGTGTTGCTTGTGCTATCGGTGAGTAAGCGTTAGTGTACGATGTGTTGATACCGGTTCCTGTGAATCTATCTGTACCTTTGGCCGCGGTGAGCATGGTGGAGGCCAGCTCACACTGCTGAGACTCTATGTGGCTCAGGGTGAACCAGCGGGGGTAGCGGTTGGGCACCACCGAGACGATGTGGTGGGGTCGAGACAGGTCACCGGACGAGGCCGACGACTCCAACACCGGCAACCTGACGCACACAGAAAAGGAGAAAATGTATTAAATAATCAATCAAATACATAAAATAGAGGTGGCCGTAATGATTTATTACAAATAAAACAACTAGAATGTGTGTGTGTGTGTTTAGAGAGCACATAGGCCCAACACACTCATAAATATCAGTCCCATAAACATGCCAGGTTTTTTCCTTATCAAGATCCATGAATAATGTTAAAAGTTGAAGTAACTCACATTTTTAAAGCAAGTGCTAAACAAATTTCAGAATCCACCCCCCTGATTTTGATCTGCACCATGATTTAATTGGTTCTTCCCTGGGTGACCTCATGCCTCATGTCTCCACAAAATGTCACGGAAAAACATTTGATTCATTTTTGCATATTCCTGCAAACAAGCAAACAAACTAGAAGTAGAACTCAGTAGAGCGCAGGCTCCAGCAAAAGCCCCACAGCCTCCTTAAATCAAATCAAGTCAAACCAAATTTCCCACTCACAGATATCAGTCCCCTTAAATATGCCGGATTGTTTCATCAAGATCCATGAATTATTCTTTCAGAGCCACACCAAAAGTTAATCCCTGACCCATTCTGCATCTTTCCACTAAGTTTTGTGGAAATCCCTGACGTTGGTTTTGTGTAATCTTGCTTTCAAACCAACAAACAGGCCGGGGGTGAAAACACAACCTCCTTGGGCGGAGATAATAACCAGACTATGAAAAAAACGAGTGGCATTGAAATGAAAATCAGAGAGACACGAATCAGCCACATCACAGTGAGATCGTTTTTCTTTCTTCTCACAGAAACAAGCAGACAGACCGAATTACTGTACAGACAGAAAGTCTTCATCATGACGGTCGGTTCTGAAAGTGACTTCAAAATGAAAATGACTTCAGTGATCACAGGGGGATTACAGTTATCCTATCCCTGCAATTTACTTGCAACCTAGTATTTAATCACCTAGAAACCAAGGTATAATTAGTATTTTCTTCACTCTAATTGGTCATAATGAAGTCGGCGCTGTGCAACACCTGCTAGAGGATGAAGGAGCTTCACTAGTTTCTCTCTCTCATTATAATAACACTGACAGGGCCGAGGCTTCTCCGGCACCACGAGCATCTCCACCATTACCACTGTGGCCGGCTCATCTCCTATTCCGCTTCACTCCTCTTCCCTGCGCTACCACCTCAGTTTCAAAGGTCTCCTTTCCTTCAGAAGACAGCGCAACCTGGCCTTCTCTCAGCCAATCACAAAGCTAATTGAGTCCACGGGGAAATTAGGGAATTCACCTTCCAGCCCCGTAAGGCTGGACACACATCAAACAAATACCAACACACATGACTGAAAGGAGGCAGTGAGCTCACACACACACACACTCTCAGACAGACACACCCACACACACACCTGCCCTTTTGAAAACACATCAAAGCAGCCCAGTGAAAGCAATGTGATGCTAAATGCCAGTTTCAATTTCAGAGCAAAGTGCATGTGATACTGTTGCCACCTGAGTGAAGGCATGCACGAAAAGAGCCTCCTCTTCTCTGCTCGCTTTTTTGCCCAAGAGGGCAGGGGAGCGTCTCCGTGAGAGATGTGGCGACAAAACCCCGGTCGAGATGTGTGGAGTGTGAAAACTCACACTCGGTGTAAAATTGAGATGTTTGGAAGCCCTGGCAACAGCCGCACACATCTAATGGAGCTGCTAAAAGCTTCAACAACACTGGGGCCTTCTGGAAGATTCCTGGGGTGTAGCAAAGCAAAAAAAAAAAAGAAACGGCCCTGGGTAAAGATGGAAGCCTCATCAACATTCCAGTCTTTGTTTGGTTTTCACCAGAGAGCCAGAGGCCTCCATTGGACGGGAGCTTGAGAGGCCTGGCCAGCTGAAAAATAACCTCCTCAAAATGTTGGGAGGAAAATCCATACTGGGCTATTGTTCAGTGAGAAACAAAAAATCATAAATGATAAGAGGAAAAAAAGGATCCTCGTGGACTTCTCTGAGGGTTTCAGCCCGAGCACAAGCAGAGAGTATTCCCCTGCGCGGGTGCGTTCGCTTCGAGCACCTTGTAAACCACAGCTAAACGGTGCACGCTGTCTATAAACATGATCATCTTCTCTGCCAAATAACACTATACAAACTCTCAATTCAGTGTCAAGTGTGCTTAAAACATCAAATTAAAGTCATATCTCTTCACGGCGCTGCCACGGCTGGATATAAATGTGCATCATGGATGATATATAAAACACTAACAGAGGGAGCTGAAAAGAGGCAATCAATCCCCGCAGAGCGAGGCAGCACGAGGGGGGGGGGGGGGGGGGGGGGGTGGCGGCGCAGCTCGGGTGTCAAACGGGTCCTGTGGCAGTGTAGCACCCTGTCACATCTGAGAGGAACACGGCCGTACTCATCGCACCAGAGACAGTCAAGGACAACGGTGTGGAGGACGCGTGGGAGACAGACACCGTGTGGTGAGCACCTCAGAGCTCACGTCTCCTCCCGGGCTCCTCGGTCCCCTTAAGAAACCACATTTCAATTCGTATGAAATCTAGACTTTTATTTGGATCTCCACATGGATCAGATCACATACCAGATGTTTTAAATCAAGATCCATGATTTCTATCTACGCCGGGAAATCAAGGAAACTGTTGTACAAACTCCCACAATGTTAAAGAAAGTGATACAAATCCCCAGATCCGCCACTGATTAGGATCCATACCAACATGTAATGGGTTGTTTCCTGACCCATGCAAGACCGCATCCTTTCACCAGGTTTTGTGGAAATCAGCCCAGTAGTTTTTGCATAATCCTGCTGACTAACAGACAAACAAATTGAAAACATAACGTCCTTACTAATGGTAACTAATGGCTTGTTTTTGGGTCAGATGGTTTGAATTTGGATAAATTCAAATATGTAAGCCCCTTTTCCACTGGTCTAAAAACCCACTAAGGCCCCGTCACCTGGTATTGGTGTGTGTTTTGTGTGATCCGATCACAAGTGGTCAGCTGAGTGTGTGTGTTCACACCTGGCATTAACATGTGGCCCCACAGGAGTCTTATGATCTGATCTCACCTCTCCGCTCTATACTAACAAACACATATATCATCTCTGTTCATGAAGACCAAGATATATTGTTTTTACCCAGTCTTACTACACAAGTGTGTCCGATTTCACTCTATGTGTGTGTGTGTGTGTTCGGTGTGTGTCAACCCTAACCCTAACCCTAACCCTAGCAGCTGACTTAGAACTGGTGCGGACCAGGGGAATCCGACTGTTTAATTAAAGGAGGGAGAGAGACGAGTCAGAGAGTCTGAATGAATCTCGTTCAGCTGCGCATTGAAGAAAGATTTGACCAATTTAAGGAAGGCATCGATCATTATGTGGTGATTAGTGTTTTGAGCCGGTGTTACAAACAAATCACAGAGAAGAGGAAAAATGTGTTTGATTCGTAGTGAAACTGCAGCGGGTCAGAGGACGTCAGCTGAGTCAGGGGTCCTTCAATGTGGCCAGGACAACATTCGTGTTCACACTGCTCAAAGAATGTGGACCCATGTGGCCCAGATCACATTCTGATAACTGATCTGAGCGCTTCACACCTGGACTGAGAGCTGTCCACTTGTGATTGAATCACAAACACCACATGTTGATACCCGGTGTGTACGGGGCCAAACCCTCTCTAACATCTGGCTTTTGTCTGCCACGGGGATGGATACGACTCCCAGGTCACATGACTCCGCAATAGAAACGGTCTTTGATCAGCTGTGATGGAAGGATGACACCCGGGGGAACACCCTAATTTGGCAAGACAGCAAGTTCAGAGAGCGCCTCGGTTTCTAGCAGGTTCCTGACGTTGGACTTGACGCACCGGGGAAAAAAGCGAAAGGCAAACTCTTCCACGAGCAATAGAAATGGAGCAAATTGCCAATTATACCAGGTTTACCCAGGTAAAAAAAAAGCGAGATGTTGATGAAGAGCAGCCCCTCCATGTTTTTACCCAAACTCCATGGCCCTTTGGATTTCTGGTCAGCATCACCATGACGACTGACCTCTCTGCCTCGTGCTTCTTTCCCCTCCGACTATAAACACCCTTCACTTTTCATAATCCATTAAGCGCACGTCTGTCAGCTAAGCGACACATCCGCTGGAAGACCTCCACTCTATACACAAACTCAAAGGTGGAAACCCTCACGATGCCTGACAGGAGGGAGGTCAAATCATTCTGCACACAACTTATGAGGGTGACCCCCCCAAAAATGTCAGTTCACTGCTCTTCAGTGCCAAACTTTCTTGAACTGACAGGACGCATTGTTCTCCGCACAGCAGGGAAGTCATCAGTCAGGTTGTAAATCTCGACATCCAAAACAGAAACTTCTCAGGGATCTAAAGCTGCATCTGGACCAAATGAACCTAGAACTTAGAGCCACAGGAACCGTTTCAAGTATCTGAAAGGTTCCTGCAGACGGTTGGTCACCTGTGTTTCCACTGAGATCTCAATACCAGGGGAAATTAGAACAAATTAGTCTGGGATTGAATTTAGAGCCTGGTTTCTGTTGTTGAAACACATTGAGTCCCTGTAAAGGTTCCTATAGATCCTGGGTTAAGTTCCTGTGGTTTAAACGCTGCTAATGAGACTGAGGTTTGCAGGAATTTTCTGGAACTCAGAGGAAAATGTGTTTTTCAATATAATCAGAACACAAACAAAGATTTTAACTGCACACACAAATTGCAGCCATTTGAGTTTATATTCATAGAGTGATGTTGCTACTTTAGAATAAATAAAAGTAAATCCCAACTGTGGATTACCAGCATCTTAATTTGAAAACATTGCTTTTTCACATCAACATTTGCATGATCAAACAAAAATATAGAAAACATGTTTAGCGAGTATCCACTACTTAAAGAGAAAATGATGTTGGCTACCTGCGAGTGTCAGTGACAGATCTCTTCACTGTCTTACAACAGCCTCTCACTGCTGCTATGATAAACTGGGCTGTATATATTCAAAGACTATGGATTATGCAGATGATCAGCAGCTGCGGAATACAGCGAGAATCCAGATTCATTAACATTGGAAGATTCAAATCCATATGAAAATCTCAGATGATAACATTCTACTTCTTCTTCTGTGGCTGCAGTTGAATTCCGGGCAGCCCGTGAACCAGTGAGCAACTCCTGTGTTATTTGTGTTGGTTGCTCACACCGAGCCATCACAGGGCACATGCTGCCTTCACACACTTGAATGAACCTCGTCCGTGGTGCGTTAACACACACATACACACGCTTAAAAAACACTACTGGAGAAGCGCTTTTGCGAACGGAGTCAGTCTGACGTGACTTCCACTTATTAAAAAAAGAAGAAAAAAAGAAAGCGCCGGATTAAGAGCAACGGTGAAAGAGAAGACAAATAGAGAGAGCTGGCGAGAAGTGAAAAAGTATGTGTGTGTGTAAATGAGAGCGAGACTTTCTCTCTCTTCTTGTATCAATGATAGTGTTATAATAGGTCCATTAAAATAGCCCTGGTTCCTTTACCACCACCTCTATATTTAACTGTCCGCCGTCCCGTGGGAGCGGGGAGGTATATGCTATCATATTACACTACGCTACATTACACACATTCATTATGTGCTGAGTAGACACCCCTGGCTCCCAGGAGCACCCATAAGTGGCCGTATTATTCTAAATCGCTGGTTTCACACCACAGGAGTGAGGATAGAGGAGGTGAGGGGAGGAAACGGGGAAGGTGAAGGGAGGTAGCGAGGGAAGAGCAGGTTTGCGATGCCAGTTCGGACGCACGGCGGCTGGATGCGCAACCTCCAAACCACAGCACTCTCCAGCGAGAAACCCAGCCGTGTTGTTTTGGTTTGGTTTCACCTCCTAACTGGTGAACTGTGGGAACGTGTGAATGATGTGTTTGTTGTTCTTTTGTTCGCCGCTTGTCTCTGCAGGAAAAAAAGAACTCCCCTCTCATTCATTCACTAATCATTTAACAGTTTTACAGCGATGGACTCAGAGAGGCCTCACTTTATAGAAACACAACAAACATCCTCCCCACACTGCCCTCTCCCTGATGGCCCTGCACGTGAGTGTGTGTGTGTGTGTGTGTGTGTGTGTGTGTGTGTATGCGCGCCTTCTCCCCATTACAGCCACACTAATTACACTCTCATTAATGTAATTAATATTCACTGATCCAGCTCCCACTAGTCACAACATCAAAACACTGCAGCGCAGACTGTTAAACACACGTGCACATGTACACATTGGCCACAGACGAATACACACAGGAGCCTAAAGTGCCCATATTCTGCTCATTTAAAGATTCATGACTTCAATTTGGGGGGAGGGGGTCTACTGGAATAGGTTTACATGCTGTAATGTTAAAAAAATATGCATAATTTTTCAAAAACACCACTGCAGATCTTCTTTTCACCACGTGTCTGAAGCGTTCCATTTGAGTTCTTCGCCTAATTCCCAAAAATTCCATCTTGTTTTGACGGGTCCATCGCTTTGAGCGTGTTGGAAATATGCCTGACACAGAGGAATCCTGATCAGCTGTACACACTGTCGTGGCCATGGTAACAACGATCCTGCTGATGCGTATCAATTCAAGTCCAACTTTTAAAACCTGATCTCTCTAAACAGATTCTCTGAATGTGAATATGCAGAATCTGTAGGTGAAGGACAAGAGTTAGGGGCCACAAGCCTTTTGACCAATCATGTTCGAGCAGGTTGTTTCCCTCAGGTAAACAGTCCTTGTGTTGAGCAAAAGAGGTCGAGGACACTGACAGAAATGCATAGGCTATTAGCGTTTTCATTTATCTGCATTCATATACGCAAAGCTGTTATTAGAAATTGGCCAAAATGTCATCTTGACCTTAAACACAACACAGTACCACTGTTTGTGTGGAGAAATGTTCAACTCTTGTGATAAAAGAAACGGACAGAAAACAGTGTTCAACGGACAGCAGGCAGTAGCTGATGGGCTCAGAGTTCGGGATGAATGAGCAAATAGATCTGAAACACTTTCAAGACTGGAGCTGGACATTACACGGAGATAAGCTTTTTTTGTGTTGCTTTCTTATATTGTATAAGTAACATTTTCATTTTGTAAATAGTTAAAACTGTGTGTAGGCGAGGATGTTGCATGGTGGTAGTGAAGCTTAGTAGAAAGAAGCCCAGGAATGCAAACAAGTCATTTCAGGAGCCGTGTTTGAGGAGATGAAAAACATGCAGAGAGATCAGGATCTGATTTACTAGGAGGTGTCACAATAACAAACATTTTTACGAGCTGGAACCTGGACGGATCTACACGTGATCCTCCAGTTTCAGGAGGTTAGAGGTTTTAAAAAAGGCTCCATTTGCCCAAACTTTGGACGATTTTCTTAATCCAAAAGGTCAACATTTTAACTCTTCGAATCCATATCAATTCAATTTGATGTTAACGGTTTCAACATGATTACAGCAGCACACAAGCACGTAAAGGGACCTTACCGCATGGCTCTCAGTGCAATTTTGTACGCCAGTTCAGCGTCATGAGGTAGGAGAGAGGTGAAGAGATAACGGGCGAAGGTGTGCATGGGAACGCTCTCTCTGTGGACGATCTCTCCGAGGCCAGAGTACGGACCAGCTGTTTGAAAAAAAAAAACAGCAAACAAAGACAAAAAACAAAAAAAAGGGAGAGGCTGGCTTTAGTGACGGAACAATCAAGTGGAAAAGTTTACAAAAAATCTGTCTCATAAATTCAATTAATTTATTGTATAAACAAAACAGACTATTAGCAACAGGTGCCATATTCTGAGCTGTGGTTTTTCCATTGTGTGCTGTGAGACTCATTTGGTTTGGAAGAGGCAAAACCATGCGGCATTAAAACAAACTGTGACGTCAAAAAAACATATGGTCGTGTGTGCAGACTTGGCCTCACGCTCGCTCCCTTCCCTCCCTCTCTTCCTGCACTTCCCCTCGTCTCTGGTGGGTTATTTTAAACCCCAACAGGCTCCGAAGCCGCAGACCACATCACACAGTGGCGCGGCTGCAGCCTCCTGGGGCCTGCGGAGGCCTCGGAGCCTGGTCTTCTATTAGTAAAGGAGCCAGAGGTGGGTGGTCGTGCCGGGACCGAGGCAGGGCTGGGGTTTGGGTGGGGACTGGAATGGAGGATTGACTGGCCCAGGCCCTCCAGGATGTGGCACCTCCCTCCTCCCCCTTCTCCCATTTCCATAACCAAGCCCCATTCTGCTGCAGCCCTGTAGATGTACACACTGTTGTGTGCACATGCATGTGTTTGCTGACACAATACCCCTGGTGTAACTGTGTAAAGAGCTCATTTTGGTCTGGCCCAGGGCAGCTCAGCCTCTGTTTGCACCACAAAATGAAAGGATAATAAATACTGAGACAGAGTCCAATGTGTTTTTTTTCCGATGTGAGGAGGTGTGTCTATGTATACGTGTGGCGACTGCGGAGATGCAGTGAATTAAAAGGAACAGTGAGCATGGAATAGAATCTCTCAGCGGCCTCACCCTCCAGCAGTAAGACGGCCTGTTTACGGAAGATTTTGACCAGGGTTTCGTCCAGTTCCACTTCTTGCAGCTTGGCCAATAGCTGCTCTTCGTTGCGACAGACCTTTTCTTGGGCGTACAGTCCGTCAGGCATCACCCGCTGCTGGCCCAAGCCAATCAGCGCCGTCTCCACTGCGAGAGCCACGTACGATTCACCGTCTCCCAGCAATCGCTGCACGGGCATTCGCTGGAGTTCTGCTCGACTTATAACACTGGAGCAGTCTGCAGAGAGGAGAGAGAAGATGATCCAACAACCATCCGAAATAAAGATCAACGCCTCAGGAGCAGCGCTCTGTTCACTCCTCTGCCTCCTGTGCTATTTCTGTGAGACGCGGAGGCACTGAGGGACCGAGTGGTAGCTAGTTTACCCATGTTACAATATGGGAAACGTCATATATCGATAAAAACAAATCATACAGTATGTGGTAAATATAAACAAATTTGACTTTGTTGTATGGAGGACTCTTGTTACGCTGCAGTACCTGAGAGGTCTAAGCAGGTGTTGGAGCCCTCCTCTCCTGCCCGTCCCGACTCCGTCAGGGTGCTGAACAGGGTACCGATGGGATCCAGGGGGTGCCCCACCCAGCCCTCCATGTTTGTTACGGAGGTGTGGCCTTTATGGAGGATCTCTGAGAAAGGAGAGGCCAGATATACATGCGGTTAAAAGACAGTGCTGAAAACACTCATGTATTTTTTGAATGAATATTTTGTAATTATTCAATAGCCTTCACAAATCAAAGCAGATTGAAAAATATTAGAAAATTAATCATATTAAAAAAAGGACTGAAAAATATGAAATGAAATTCTTACATGAAAAGAATGATGACCATGAATGACAAATAAAATGAATTTTTTTTTACAGCCACACAACATTTTTTCTCTTTGCTACTGACAACTTCACCTTCTCTTTTTTCTCTCAGCTTTTTCCTGATTCTGTGATGATAAAAAGTAATAATATACAAGTTTTGTATTTATAATAAGTGAACTTGTGAGGATGGTGTGCTTATGCTTGTTTTTCATATTCTGAAACCAAAAGGGAACCTATAATAATATTAATGAAATTAACCTTTCTTGTGCCGACGGAAGTGCTCCAGCTGCCTCTGCTGTTGCCGTCGTAACGTGTTCACCACGGCGATAGCCAATCGGAGGGCTTCTCTTGGGTAACCATGTGAACGCAGAGCATCCACTCTGGCACAGGCGGTTGGGACATGTTCTGAGGAAAAACGGAAAAGGTTAAACCACGACATTCTCCAACTGGGTACATTCTCCGTCCACCCGACGCTTCTATACACACAGACTCACCATGCCACAGGGGCCAGCCACGAGAGTCGAAGAGGGAACCCTCCTGGTTGTCATGGTAACAGTAGTTGGCATAGAGGTCACTGGCGATAATGTGCTGAAGGTGTCGGTCCTGCCAGTGCAGGTCACAGGCCTCGATGGCCCGAGTGAACACCGTCCTGTGGGGCCGCATCTCTGCAGCAGAAGAAGAAGGAAGGAGGATGATTTAATGCCCGATCATGTGGCGAGAAACAGGCAGGTAGGACCCTCATACATGGTCAATTAACAGCTTGTGTGTCCAATTACTTATATATCAAATTCAATCTGGAGCATTTGCATAATTAATGTAAATAGACAAAACCCTCAACCTTTAAGATTGACAGCCTGAACATGCGTCTGCACCACAGAAAATGTGACAGGATGATTAAACTGAACCAAAGCTTTCAGGATGAAAGTGCTCCATGGAAAAAACAACAAGCAACCTGTTGATGGTCTTGAGTAAATCAGAACAAAACTGATTATTGAGTTGAAGTGTCAGTATTGTGCACACTACAGGTGGAGGCTTCACCGCTGGTGCTTTCAGAAGCTACATGTGGAACCTCTCACCTTCACCGTTGCGAAGGAGACACATTATCAGAAAGTAAACACGTTATTGACAGACATACAAAACTTGTCAATCTCTGACCTTGGTTGCCATGGGCACCCTGAGGCAGTGAGTGGGTGAGGTTGGGCAGCTCGTTGCCATGGTTACCATCCTCCCAGGGGCAGACGTCCACGCTGTTCCATCTGCGCAGCTGGCGCAGCCACGATGACTTCTGCTCCGGTTTACAGTGGGGGTTCAGTACGATGCACATCCACAGGGCACCTGGACACACACATCAGTTACCTGCCCTACTTTATAATGTGCGACAATGATGTAAGCAATGAGTCATGCAATGCATGAGGGTGTGTTTTTCAAGGAGATTTAAAACATCCTAAAATACAGTTATCGTGCAAGATTGAAAGCTGGAGGCAGTTTTAAAAGATGTGCAACATCATAACATTGGTTATTTTTTTCCCTTTAGAGCACATTTTATGCTGCCGCCATCTTGCGCTGGAAGACAAAACTCTTTGAAAACAGAGAACTTAACTAGTCCCGAGGCAACGCTGACTGCACACACATCATTTTGGAGTAAATTGGAACAAACAGAATATGAAAAGTGGCTAGGTCTCCAGGGAGGAGAGCACATTCAGGGATTTTACTCTCAAGACTGCTGGAGATATGTACACTCCACAGCGCCTGTGTGTGTGTGTGTTTGTGTGTGTGCGAGAGAGAGATTGTGTTGTTCATCTGCATGTGTGTAAAGGTACCGGGTTTTGTGAGGAAGGACGAAGACAAGGACAGAGACGGTAGATGGAGAGAGAGAAAAGGAACACAAAAGGTGGCGAGAAAAAAGGAGAAGCAGAAAATGAAATGGGAGTGGAGATGATTTGGACAAGGAGACATGGGTGAGGAGAAGTGAATGAGGCATGGCTTTGTGTCTGGAGGAGATGAGTAGAGCTGCGGCTCAAAGAGGAGAAAGACAAAAGAGGGGCAGAGAAAGAGAGCGAGTGAGCGAGCGGCGCCGAGAGGCAGCATTCACCACACATCAGGGGGAGTGATAAGGACTTGGGAAGAAGGGTTTGAAGTGTGGACTTCAAAGAGACCGTGCACACACTTCCAAAAATACGTGGGACTGAAACAGATGAGATCACGGCGCTGTCCTCACAATGTGCAGAACAAGACCAAAGGGAGAAAACGAACATCATCATCAACAACAACAACAGCAGCAGCAGCAGTCAGCGGCGGCTGCGGCTACGGCAGCAATATCAACCAGGACATTACAGGGAAACAACAAAGACAGCAGGCAACACGACTGCTGTCCTGGTGACGGGCTTGTTGGTTTTTGTAAGGAAGTGTTGTGCTGTAGGTACAGTACGTCTGTCGAAAGAACTACACACATCAAAATCAAACGGCTGCGGTGGCGAGCAGGACTCTGTCACATCAACTAAATATATCATTTTAGGTGTTTGAAAACATTAGGGAGGTCATAATATTTTGGGGTTTTGATGAAGCGTGATGTGCGGCGTTAAACGGCTTCTAATTCACAAAGACACTCGACTGAGCTGCCAAACGTACATTCACAGAGAACGGGAAGAAACTGGGCTGTCAGCGATGAGTGTGCATGTGTGTGTGTATGTGTGTGTGTGAGCGTGTGAATGTGTGTGTGTGGGCTTTATGGAAACAAACGACAGAAAAAACAAACAGGAGAGAAACAATATGTGTGTGTGCCTTTGTGTCAGTGTCTGGGCTTCATCACACACCTTGCTAAATCTATCCGTGCCTGTTCACAGTTGTAGGACAATTGGCATGTGTGTGAGTGTGTGTGTGAGTGTGTGTGGTGTGTCTCCCCACTCACCAAGCTCATCCCAGAGCTGTCTGTACTTGTCGGTCATGGTGGTGCCCTGCTGTCTCCACAGTGCCAGCCGAGGGTCGGCCATGAACTGTTCTGTGATCAGTGTTAACATCCTCGCTCCGTTGGAGTCACGCATCTTCAGCATCTCCCTCACCTACAGGAGGAGACAGACGAGGGGACAGGGAGGATTTCGGTTACGCACAGGTCTGAGCGCACACAAACACATACACAGATGCACACTATAAACACAAACACACACAGGACACACGGGACACTACACTGGACTACCCAGAAAACAAATGACAGATGCACAAGCATGAAAAATAAGGTAATAAAGTGAGAGTCAACCGAATTCAAGCTTTCTTTATTTATCTTGTAAGGCCTCATCTTCCAGATTGTTGTGACTCTAGTTATTCATTAATGCGTGTATTACAAATGTTTTAAGATTACTGTACATTGGTTATTTTCCTCTTTTTTTTGTGTGTAAGCTGTGGCTCTATGAGGGCAGATGCTGTATACTGTTGAGCTTCCGGGTATAAATAAAGTTTGATTTAACTGAACTGAATGGAAAAAATGCCATACACGTCTCACACAGAGTGCAACATGCTTTATAAAAGGACAGGCTCATATCCTCTTACTACGGTTTTATCCATCTCGCAGCTTCTACACGTCACATGCAGGTCAAAGGTCATTTGTTATTTAGGGGTGGTTAACATTTAACTTCTATATTTGAAAGTGTAAGTGATAAAACTTTGCATACTGACAGTGTGAAACTGTGACTGCAAATGTTTGTTCAAACTAAATTCCTCCATTTCCCTCAGATGTGGTTTTGAGTCCTTTCTCCACTCGTCCTTGCTAATGGTTTTCTGTTTTTCCGACCATTCTATCTAGAATCAGGTCCTCTGACAAGTTTTGTGGTTAAAGAAATATTCTTTGAAAGTCATAAGATCACAAACAAATTTACCTCACTAAGTTAGTAGAGCTGCATTGCAACTGAATGCTTAATATATATATATTTATAATTAACATTTACTAGTTGTTTTATTTTAGAAATTAGATTTTTAACATAAGAGAGAAAATGTATTTATTATTCATATATAGAAAACCTGTGTGAAAAATAATTTGTAATTGCACTACTTTTTTCACGACCACGTTCTCCTTTTCTCGGCCCCTATTGGTTGATTTTCTGTCCTGTGCTTATCGCAAGGGGAACTCGTTTGCGTAAACATCGGTGGTCAGCATCTCTGCTTGCAGCAGGAAACACAACCACTCTTTGGTGTGTGTGTGTGATTGTGTGTGTGGGTGTGTGGGTGTTTGTGGGTGTGTGTGGGTTTGTGGGTACCGATTCTGTAAAATTTTGATATTTTCAGGAGAAAAGCAAAATAATTTAAAAGTGTGATTCCTAAATGTGCTACACACACTTCCAAACATGTGCACACAAAATGTTGTGTGTTTTCAGTCTCTCTGGCAACAGGACTGACAACATGTTTTCACACACACGCAGGACACACACACACAGGAAGATGTCCTGTACACTGTGCATGAATGCATATATCACAGCGTTTGTGAATTGTGGGTGTTTGAGTGTGAGAGTGCTTGTGCAAGTGTATATGTGGCTGCCAGTGTGTGTGGCTGCCAGTGTGTGTGTGTGTGTGTGTGTGTGTGTGTGTGTGTGTGTGTGTGTGTGTGTGTGTGTGTGTGTGTGTGTGTGTGTGTGTGTGTGTGTGTGTGTGTGTGTGTGTGTGTGTGTGTGTGTATGTGTGTGTGTGTGTGTGTGTGTATGTGTGTGTGTGTGTGTGTGTGTGCTGAAAGGGATATAACAGGCATCAAAGAGCATGAAGCAGAGAGACATTCTAAAAGCCGGGCAGGGTGGATGATAATGGCCCTCGCTCACAGTCTTTACATAGCATACAGTACATTAATGCTGGCCCTGCTCTGGCACTGTAATACCAGGCTGCAGAGAGCACCACACACCTCCCATGTAATCATTTAATCGTGGGCAGAGATGAGGAATATTGTGCAAGCTTTCCCTTCTTTCTATACCTCTTTGTCTCTCGTTATCTCAGAGCTTAGAGACAGCATTCTTTTAAATCACGTGCCAATATGTGCAAGTTGTTTTGTCTGGGATTGCTCTGAACAGAGTAGGCCTCTCCTCATAAGGGAATAGAATGTGTAGCCTACTACAGGACTTGAGATTTCTTTCTTTTTATAAGCACAGATACTATTATTCGTGTGTTCTTGCAGAGCGGCGAGCCAACCTAAAGGGAGAGAGAGAGAGGCAGACCTCGCGGCTGTGGCAGTCAGGGCTGGTATGTTTTGTATGCGTGTTGTTATGTTCTGAATGTGCATGAATGAATGTGGCTGGCTCTTGACCTTGCTGAAGAGCAGGTTGAGCTGCTTGCCGGAGCCGTGGTATCCTCCCTGGGAAAGGAAAAGCTTGACTTGCTCCTGAACCTGCTCCTCGTCCAGGTGCCAGCAGTTCTCATCGTCCACACTGGCTCCCGCTGTGGGGTCCGGGGCCCCTGCACACAAACAGACACATACAGATGTGTTACAGCAGGCCACTGTGTTCCCTTACCGTCACTGGTATGGAATAAAATATTTTTGTAAGATAATGTTTTTCCAGCAACCTATTGATCCTGTAATTGATTTCGATTCCATCTTTGAATGGGTCACTTTTCAAATACAGAGACTCACCGAGCTTTTATTCTCTCACCGGTGCTGCTCACTTTATTCTAAGCCACCACAATTCTAACCTTATTCTAACAGAAAAGACAAACCACTCCCTCTTAAAAAGCTGCCTTTAAAGAGAGAGACTGGTCTTGGACAATTTAACTCCTTTTCTGTATCTCTGAGGACATTCATGCACGTCCTCAGAAGATTATAGATGTAAGAACCGTTTCCTGAGGCGGAGCTGCAGCGTATGATTGCATGGAGTTCAGTCTTGATGAACTTTGACCTGTGATATTCGCATATGCTTGACCGGCCCCTAACACTTACTACAGACACATTCTATCATTAACTTGTATGATTCTAAGAAATAGCTTAAGCCTTTTATTTATAAGCATAAAGATATAGAGATTTTAGAAACACGCAGGAAAGCTTCTCACTCATTCGATCAGATCTCAATTTGTGTGTGTTTGTGGTCGTTTGTGTGTGTGGGTGAGCACACCTGAACTGATCAGATGAACAAATCCAGCTGATATATTTTAGTTAGCATTTCTCACGTTATTGATGAAAGGGTGAAACATCGATATCATGTTAAAACAACAACAACACGACCTGTCTCTCTTTTCCTCCCTCATGAGGTGCTTATTATTTCTGTCCTCAGAAGCTTCTATCTCTGTCTTTCCATTTGATTCCTCATTGTACGACTCAGTCTCTCGTGAACAAACACACATTGGTGCTTCTTTGCACCTTTTCCTGCCCCACGCAGCCATCGTGGGTTGTTTTACCTTCGGTCCGTAAGAAGGAGGGAAAGTATCGATAACAAGAGAAATGCTCCTTTCTTTATCTCCCCGCTCACCTCTTCTTCTCTGTCTCCGTGTCGTTCTCTCGTTCTCTGAGGTAAATAACGGGTCTATAGTGTTGATTACAGGCACACAGTCTCTCCTTTACTGTCTGGATCTCACTAATGAGTAACATTGATCCCGCCACACTTTCCCTCCATCACACAGTCGATACATGTATGCATGTAGCAGCAGGAAAACACACACAAACCCTGCATGGTCTTGTGGGTTTAATCATGCCCGTGATCTTCTTCACACACACACATACAGGTACACACACAGGTACCAACACACCACTAACACAAACACACATTTCCTCACCATGAACCTGGTTGATCTCCGAGTTCTGTGACAGAATCTCGTCGGCCAGTTTCTGTGCCGTGGGCAGCACCTCCGTGTGGTGGACCGAGATCAGGTACTGGACGAACTTCTGTAGCTGGTCTCTGCTCATCTGAAACAATGTCTCTGAGATAGGCAGGTGCAGTTTGACCTGCTCGGGCTTCCGTACTCTGTAAAGCGAAAGTGCCACTACATGGGCACAGTAGAAGATGTCTTTGTTGCCGCAGGTGCATGTTACGGCCGTGATCTTGCAGCGGTCAAAGCTGACGCTCACGCTGCACACGAGCTCCGGGGTAGAGGGTGTGGCGGGGTCCGTCACTGTGCCGCTCAGATGAAAACCTGAAAAAGATCCAGAAATAAAATAAGGGTTAATTTTCTTAAAGGAGGTGGGTATCAATAAGTTGATCAACAGAGACACACACTTAAAAAATCCCTGACTGCAGGTTTAAATAACTGCTAGTTGATGGGATAAATATCATGCCATATTCCACAACTGAAAAAAAACTTTTTAAGGTGGAAACTCAGTGTTTGAAAGCTTAAAATTGATTAAACATTGTTTGGTATCTTCAAATCTACAGCACACTGTTTTACAGTGATTCTCTAATAGGAGTTCCAAATTTGTCATTGTTTCCCAGTGTATCACTGGTGGTCTGAACACTAAGTGCATGTACTTTGTTCTACTCATTTAGACATGAATTAATCAAATTTAACCCCAACCTGAAAAAACTGAGTTAAGACAAGGTAGTTAAGATAAGATCATAGGTTTAACCAATCATTATTATTAAGCCCAGAGATAAGACCAGGCATCTCTCGTCTCCAGACAT